>NC_081572.1:51872227-51960208 GCF_022355385.1 Mustela nigripes | reverse complement strand
TTTCATGATCCCATTGTGGAGTCTAGGACTTGAGAGGGAAATCTGCTAAGGGAAGAAGGGGTCTTTGATTCCCAGAAAGATGGTACAAAAAGAAGCCCTCTACCCTCTTCTCATTCTGAGCAGTGTCGTATGAGGACTCCACGAATGGAGCTGCCATTTTCATGATCCCATTGTGGAGTCTAGGACTTGAGAGGGAAATCTGCTAAGGGAAGAAGGGGTCTTTGATTCCCAGAAAGATGGTACAAAAAGAAGCCCTCTACCCTCTTCTCATTCTGAGCAGTGTCGTATGAGGACTCCACGAATGGAGCTGCCATTTTAGCTTGTGACCACAAGAAGATGACCAAGAGAGTCATGAGAAAAACAACCTGCCATGTCCTCAGAGAACCCCCATCAACCCTGGAGGCCTACTGTTTAGGCAACACTACTTCTGGTATATGGTGATTTTGCAGCCAGAGCCTAGCTGACATACAAGCACTAGGACTTGCTTCCAATTCCCAGACTCCTTCTCTAACCACCCTGCTTAGAAGAAAGAGAAGGTTAGTTACTTTGCCACAATAGTAAAACGTTACTTGAGACCTTATGGTGGAGAACTGCCAATTTGCAAAGCATGATGTAGAGCTTGGTTAAGTGGGGGTTCACTTAGTGGGGAGAAGAGAGACAGATGGGGAACAAAAGTGAGTTCTGGAAGCCCTGAAGACAAGAGTCCACTTCAATATGCCGCCTAAGGCAGGGGCCACCTGGTGCTCACTGTGCTGGGACATATGGAAGCTGTGAGGAGGTGTTTCATGTGGTCCATGGATGCATTTTACGCAGCTTAGTGGAAACATATAGGATTCATGTGGGCATGTTTCTGATGGTCCCAGCAGCATCCGCCAGAGCAATGGGGAGGAGTCAGAGTAACATGAAATAAGAAGAACAAAAAGAAGGAAGATGATTAATGTGTCGTTTTAATTGGTGAAATAAGGATGTGGGATGTATGATTTCAGTCTACTGGAAAGAGGTAGGATACACATTGTCTCAAGCCCCTAGATTCTGCTGAATGTGTTTTTAAACGGAGCATCTCCAATCACATGGATTTATTGAAAACTGGTGTTTCATGTTAGGTGAAATACTGTTATCTTGAGGCTGCAATTTGCTGGGCAGTAGAAAAAAATTTCACAGAAGGAAAAGGAGAAATAAGAGCAGAATTGGTAAAAACTCTGGACTAGTAGGATACCATGAGGAGATGAACAAGCGTATTAAAATCTTTAAATTTATTTGAGAAAAAAATGATCTATGAATTAGCAGACATCTAGCAGACAGAAAGGAACCACGAGGAGTTAAACCAAATGAAAGATTTTGTAGGCACAAGGGAGCAGAAGCGAGAAAAATATACTGGCAAAAACAGAAGACAGATTATTGGAAGGTCTCTTTCCCTTAGAGGATGACAGGGACCTATCAGGCAGAGGATCCCATTAGTGATTCCTGATTGACTGTTTTAAGTTTCCATTCTGAGAGAACCAAGCCTATGATAAAGTCGTGGTTTGGTGATGTGAGACTTAGCATAAGCGACTCCATTTTGGGTCTGTTGTTTTATGTCTAGGCTATTAACAGAATTCTTCCTCGACCAAGTCTTCTGTGTATCTTAAGTGGAGAGGGTTGGAGTGATGGGATGTATATTCTCCATGCTGGAGGATGACCTTGTTATTCACACTGCTAAAGCAGTTTTAGTTATTTCACTCATTTCTGAGTCTGCCCGTCTCTCTCCTTCTCCTCACATTTGCCTTTTCATCCTTCATTCTGCACACTCACCGTTACTATGTGCCAGACACAGGCACTGGGAATATAGAGTACATAAAGCAGGCCTTATTCCAACATAAGACTATGCTTTTTGTCCCAAATGACCAGTGGTTTCCTGCTGCTATGCAGACCAACACAAACACAAAGACTATTATAATCTCGATTTCCAGTTCTAAATGCTTTGGTAGTAGTCATGCAGCAACCCAACCCTCCACCCCCGCCCCCCAAATCCCTACCCCTATTTCTTTTTGGTAGACCCCATGTTTTCAGTTTCTACTTAAGTCCTAGGACAAGGGGAGCTCAGATAAGACAGTAACTCCTATGTATCCTGTACTCCTAGAACAAATATAATTGAGATAGGACTTTGCATTTAAGACCTCTCATCCTGCTATGCATTTTGTTTCCCTGCATCCATTTTGGCACATAACCTAGGAATTGGGTAGGATAAATGCCTCATCAAGAATGTGTCATAGACCTCCCACTGGAGAGGTAAAGAAAGTGCTTGATAAGGGTAGGGGCAAGGACTGTAGTTGGAGGGAGGCCAAGAGTTAAAATGCCAGTACTGCTTCTCTCCTTCCCTCCTGAGATCTAACCTGAAGGGAAAGGCAGGAAATGTGGAAGAAACACTTTGATAAGCAGTATGAGTGTTTGGGTTTAAGGTAGACCCAGGAGACATTTATAGGCCCCCCAGATGTAACTAGGTTTACTGCCTACTGCCACGTCCAACAGAGTGCAACCATGACAGTCACAAAGAGGAGGGTAAGTATAGGTACAGAAAAGAGAGGACCGAGGTAGTACTCACCTAGTCTCTTCAAACCCATTTACTAGTTATCCAGAAGCTCCTTTATGGAGCTGAAGGGGGGCAGAATAAACCACCCCAAAACACCCCTGTTTGGCACTGGGATAATTTTAAGCTGATTACTTCTAAGACCCATTAGGCCCAGGAGAAACTCTGAAAGCAGAGTAGAATTGACACATTTATAATGGAAATTTACATTTATAAGGGAAATTTCCATTTGCCAGAGTGTTTCCTTCTCTGTCCCAGGAAGAGAAAGAAGACTCTAAAATCATAAGAAGCTCCTATCAGAGGAAAAGTCACAACTAAAATCTGCATAACAGCTTCTCCCTCCTTTACACTGTTTTTCTGGTCACCTCCCATGACTGGCCTCCCCACCTGCACCCCCTCCGAGTTTTTTGTTTTTTTTTGGTCTTTAGCTGAAGATGGTATTTAAGGAATGGACTGGGCCATTTTGGAGACTTACTCAGTTTTCTTGGGTATCTCCAATGTATGTAGAGGTATACATGTTGTTAAACTTCCTTTTTTTCTCTCTCTCTTTTGTTAATCTGTCTTTTCTTTTGAGGGACTTCAGTCACAAAAAACATAAGGGTAGAGGAAAAATTACTTTTCTTTCCCTATTTTTCAGCCACAGAACATGGTCATGGAAACCAGAAGACCCAGAAGATAGCACAAGGGCAAAGACAACAATGAATAGAGAGCCAGCAAGCCTGCCATGAGGCTATCTTGGCTTGGGGTAAGGTGACCCAGCTGAAGAAGCTGAGGGATGGAGAGACAAGTGTCTGGGAAACAATAGGACTGTTGGCCACAAGAGAACCAACGTGGGACCAAGTCAACCATGCCCAAAAGATGTGGGCTCTGAGAAGAATTCAGAGGAAACTAAAATGTCATTAAGTAATAAGTTTAAGTCTTGGCCCTTCAGCAGAATGGAGCTGGTGGAGGTAAGATTTTTTTTTTTCTTGTCCGAGTAGAATGTGTTCAGTTTCAGCTCTGTTCTGTATATAACCAACTTACTAAGACAAGGTCACTCCCAGATGGTCCCCTAACCAGCTCCTGGGTAATACAGATACTGCTAGGGCCATACTTGGAAAGCCACTGTCATGGAGAGTTTTAGCCATGCCTCTCTCTAAGAGATAAGCAGGTCTGTCCACATGCACCTGAAAGCAAGGCAGACTTTCCCATCATCACCTGTAGATTATCTCTCCTGTTAATGTGAGCTCAACCATGCAGTTGAGGCATTAATGACCCTTGAAAATTTCAGTCTCGTTGTATTGCAGCCCAGAATCTGTGGCTGAAAATGGTGAGAATGACAAATTACCCCGTTCCTAAATTCTCACATTTGTTCTGTATTCCCTAGGTCATACCAGTGTTGGAAAAATAAAGAAGTCAGCCCTATGCCTGATCCATAAATATACAGAATGCAAAGCCATATGATCTCCTGAAGTTCATTTGCTCACTGACATTAGGTCAATATTGTTCCCTCTGTGGAGAGGCTCAGAAATGTAGGAGGTTGCACCAGGGTCGAGTAAAAGAAGTGATTCATCTTATGTACTTTCTTTTTTTGTCCTGAGACTCAATTTCCAACATGGTGGGACATGTCCCAAACTAACAAACAGTTCTCAGACGCCAGCCGAGTGTCCAAGAATTCAACTCAATTCTGATTCCCTTTACAGCATCAGATTCCACAGGTTAAGGGCTCAGTCTCACAAGACTGCCCTCACCCCATCTTTCAGACACCAGTCTCACACCACATTGTTACCTGTGCTCCCAACTGCCTACAGGTCAGAGGTTCCAATGGTCCCTTCCTCAGTTGTTGTTTTCTTTTTTAAGATTTTATTTATTTTAAAGAAGGAACACAAGCAGGGGAGTGGAGGGGGGAGAGGGGCGGAGGGAGAGGGAGAAGCAGGCTCCCTTTTGAGCAGGGAGCCCAGTGAGGGCTGATCCTAGGACCCTGAGATCATGACCTGAGCCAACAGCAGATGTTTAATGGACTGAGCCACCCGGCGCCTTCCTCTTCCTCAGTATTGATGAATTTGCTAGAACAGCTCAAAAAACCTCAAAGAAACACTTTACTTACTAGATTATGGGTTCATTATAAAAGAATATAATTCAAGAACAACCATTTGGAATAGATATACAGGTCAGGGTTTGGGGAAAGCATGGAGTTTTCATGCTGTCCCTGAGTTTGCCACTGTCCCCAAATATCTACTTATTCACCAACCCAAAAGCTCTTGGGAACCCTATCTTTCTTGTTTTTTTTTTTTTATGGAGGCTTTAGTACAGAGTCATGATTGGTTAAATCATTGGCCATTGGCAGTTGTTTTAACCTCTGGCTTCTCTCCATCCCTAGGAGGTCAGGGGAGTTGAACTGAAACTTCCAACCTTCTAATTACCTCATTGATTCTCCTGGCAACTGGACTCCACCCTTAGGTGGGGTCCAAGAGTCACCTCATTAACATAACAAGAGATACCTTTGTCTCTTTCTTCACTTAGGAAATTCCCAGGGTTTTAGGAGCCAGGAACTTTGGACAAAGACCGGTATGTACGTGAAATATATTTTAGTCATCTGAAGACCCAATATTTATTTCTTTTAAATCACAATATCACAATACCACAAAGAAATTATACTCTCTAAGGTCACTGAAGATCTAGGATGTTCCTTTTTGGGTTTTTTTTTTGGGGGGCGGGGGGGAGTATGAGTCCTGGCTCCTGTGCCCAGGTAGACAAGGAATAAAGAAAGCAAAGGCAGTGATCCAGAGCAGGGAAGTTCTAATGGGGTCGGAGGGGCTGGTTCTGGCAGTGAGGGGGTTCTGAATGGAGTGAGAGGGCTGCAGCTGTCTACCTGGTCAACATTTTTGTTCTACAAGGAAGCCCTAAAACCACAGAATTTAGACGTGGTGAGCAATCAGCTGCAAGATGGGTGAAAAGAGGCTCTAAGGCACCCATGTTGATTACACTCTCAGGGACTCTCATCCATGTTGATTACACTCTCAGGGACTCTCATCCATGTTGATTACACTCTCAGGGACACCCAGAATAAAGCCCACCCCTCAGACTCTGGGTGTCGAGTGCCAAAGCATTGTGCTGGGAGGCAGGGGGACAGTAGAGTTACACTAGATCCCACATTCAAAATGTAAAGTTTTACAGGCGAGATACACATGACACCAGGTGAAATAGGCACAAGGCAAGGTTTATTAAAGGCACCCTCAGGCGAGGTTCTGCGACTTAGGAGAGGAGAGTCAGGGAAGTCGCAAGTGGGAAGGGGTTGAGTGAATATTTATTGGGCCAGGGCAGGGTGGGGACTCATAACCATATTTGGTAAGGTTAGAGGTTGGGGGTTGGAAAGTCCCAAAGTGGCTCATTTCCCTTTCTCGCATAGCGTTTACTCAAGGTGACGTGTCCTTGACAGATGTCCTTCTGGCGGGAAAGTCCTGGGTAGGGGAAGATGGCGGACTGGCGGCCATTTTATTGTTCCTCCTGCATTCCCAGAGCCGCCCACCTAACACAAAACATGGTTGGAGGTGCAGTAGCATCAGCCACAGTAACAGGGACCTTGTGAGTGATGCAGAATCTCGGGTCTCACCCCAGGCTACATACACATCAACATCTGCATTTTAACAAAATCCCCAAGTAATTAGTATGCTCATAAGAGTTTGAGAAGCATTGCTCTAGCACTTTGGTTCCCATCCCTGAGCTGCAGTTAGAAAAGAAAAAAAAAAAAAAAGCGTATGTCTAAGAGTGAAACCCAGGTATGGTGCTAATGATTTTTAAATGCCCCATGATTTTAGTGTGCAGCCACGAGTGATCAGTGGTTCACAAACATTAGAAAGCACCAGATTCACTTATTAAAGCATAGACCATGGGGGCCCACCGCAGAGTTTCCGATTCAAAAGGTCTGGGGTGGGGCCTCGGAATTTGCATTTCTAACAAGTTCTAGGGGATGCTGAAGATGCTAGCCCAGGGATCACACTTTGAGTACCATTGATCTTAAGAGAGATAACAAACATCATATGTGGTTCCCAAAGGTCCCAAGCTGGCAGTAACACCGTCACCTGGAAACATATTACAAATACAAGTAATCAGGCACCACAACTGATCTACTGGATCAACATTCGGGGGTGGCGCCAGCAATCAGTTTCAGCAATCAGTCAGGTGTTTCTGTTGCAGCTAATGTTTGGTAACCACTAGTCTGGGTGTTTACTTCCAGACTGCCACATCCTCAGCCATTGGAAATAGATGGAAAAATATGTTTCTCTACCTTTTCCCTACATGTTTTGATCTATGGAAAAATGCCTCTTTTTTGTACGTGATTTGCTTAATGACAGAGAAACTTGAGCTCAGTGTTTATATAGATAATATACCCATTTATACACAAATATACATACATATACCTATACATATATATATATATATATCAAATATATATCAACTTAAAATTTCACAATGGGCCCCATCAATCCTGGCAGGTGAACAGAGCAGATACGAGCTTCATTTTACAGGTGTACCTCTGAGAAATTAAGTAGAACAGATAATGCCAGTTTCTTAATAATCCATTTTTCCATTCTCCCTGCCTATCAGAAACCCCGTATAGTTCAGGAATTAACCTTCTCCTTAATTTAGGAAAACTGATGAACTGGTTCTAATTATTCTTAGCCAGTGGTTCTTGACATTGACAATCTGAATTTTTTTTTTTTTTTAATATGGCTGATTCCACCTTCACGGGTTGATTTGATTGGTCTGAGATCTGCTCTCTGCATGGTATTAGAAGTTACCCAGGTGACCAAGGATTTGTACCACTGGTTTAAGCCAATCATCCAATCATAACAATCTCATCCATTCCATCAGGTTTAAGCCAATCATAACAATCTCATTCATTCTGCCAGTGATTGGTTTAATGGAGGATTGTGATGACCGTCTAACCAATTAGTTATGCTGAGGAGCTGGTGGGGAAAAAAAGTTTTCTTGTTCTCAAGGCAGAGGAGACAGTTGTACTATTTCTGGTTTTTGTTGGATCTAAATGTGATGTGATGGCTGGAGTCACTACAGCCATATTGCTACCATCCAGACTATAAACCCAACACTTGGAGAAGATCAACACCAAGGAAACTACAGAGAAACCTAGAGCCAGTATTCTTGAACCTGCTTGTTGTACTTGTAGTGTGTGAGATGATACATCTATTGTTTAACTGGGATTAGTTATTACTGCCTGTCAAAGGTATCCTAGCAAAATACTAAGTGTCAAAGCTAAGGTCATACACTTAAGATAAATGTGGATTCAAGCCTTCTGATACTGGCTCCAGAGTTCTTTCCACAAAATTATACTGTTGCTATTGTCAAAAATTCAGAAATAACAGAAGTAAAACCAATGAATCACCAATTAATGTGCACTCACCAAAAAGACAGTTTGCAAATTGGGAGCATTCAAAACATGGAATAAAGCTGAGGAGTATATTGTGATAAAGCAGCTTATATAGTGAGGAAGCAATGATCATTCTTCACAGTGATTAGCTATACCATTAGAATTTTCTTAAATGATACGGAATTGGTCAGTAGTTACCTTTTATCAGTCTTGGGACACAGGTTAAGTTTTGCTTATGATTTCCAGAAGCATAAGCAAGAAATGACCCAGGTCAAGTTAGCTTTGCAAAATAAGCTAAATTAAGTTTTGCTTGTATGACTAAACTGGTTTTTTCTGCTCAGGGAAATATCAAGGCTGGTCTCCACTTGTTTTTTTTTGTTTGTTTGTTTGTTTTTGTTTTGTTTTGTTTTGTTTTATTTTAACACTATATATAGAATGCAGGGCAGGGTCTCAACTGGAAAACTGCCTAGGAGCCCACTCTAGGTTTCCATCTAGGAAAGGGAGTTACTACTGTTTCATCTTAAGAACTTAAGAACTGAATAGTCTGGGGAAACCTGGGTGGCTCAGTGGATTAAGCATCTGCCTTTGGCTCGGGTCATGATCTCAGAGTCCTGGAATCAAGCCTTGTGTCAGGCTCCCTGCTCAAAGGGGAGTCTGCTTCTCCCTCTCCCTCTGCCTCTCCCCTTGCACTTGCTTGGTCTCTCTTGTGTCTGTTTTCTCTCTCAAATAAATCAATAAAATATTAAAAAGAAAAGAAAAGAATTGTCTTACTCTTATGAAAATATGATGGCTAATATTAGATGTCAAGTTGACTGGGCTAAGGGATGTCCAGATAGCTGGTAAACATTATTTCTGGGTGTATTTTGAGGAGGACTCCAGAAGAGGCTAACATTTGAATCAGCAGACTGAGTAAATGCACTTGGCATTATCCAATCCATTGAGGGTCTGAATAGAAGAAAAGGGCAGAATAAGGGCAGTTTGCTATGTGCGTGGGTTGGGACATCCGTGTTCTTCTATCCTCCATCAGTGATGTTGCTGGTACTCAGACCTTCAGACTCAGACTGAATTATGCCACCGACTCTCCTGGTTCTCTGGCTTGTAGATGGCAGATTGTGGGAATTTTCTGCTTCCAAAATCATGTGAGCCAATTTCTGTAAAAAGTTCTTCTCTTCTGTGTGTCTGTATATATCCTCTTGCTTCTTTTTCTCTGGAGAACACAGGTTAGTAGAAAAAAAGTTTTGAGTTGGTTCATTAGCAACTTCTCCACCAAACACATTAAGCCAGGGGAGGGTTGGTGGATTAGTATGGAGAATCACACATTTCATTTGTCTAGACCTATAATTGGGCGGGTCTCTATTTAAACTGAAGAATAACTGAGTCACTTAATAGAATCAATGAGGAGAGAAGACTTTTGGGAATTAGATGATAAAGATGTGCATAGTTTTCTGGATATACAGAAAGGATGGTTTAGTCTGGAAGGATCAAGTAATTAGAAAAGTCTGTGTTAATTTCAGGCTTCCTTAGAAACACCAGGGGGTGAAGTGCCTCAGTGGGTAGAGTCAGTAGAAAATGAACACATTGGTAGAGGGAATGAGTGATATGGAGAAATGTAATTGATATTACCTAAGGGCAAACAAAAAGAGGAAAGTTTCATACATGAGGCAATTGTCAGAAGGTGAAGCCAACTGTGATTTTCTCTCTCATTTGAATAAACTATTGTGTCCCTGAAGGCATAAGTTGAGGTGGGATTCATTTTAAAGATGATATACTGATTGCTTAAAAATATGCAAAGCATTCACCACTACACTGGGTCTGTCAGTTGGGGTCTATCGCTGAAATAAAATAAAAATAGGTTGTGTTTATACAATGGGAAGAATGAACCATTTGGACAATGGCTTTGATTTTATATTCTGTTTTAACTGAGAGTATGATTAAGTATAATGAAAATGGAGCAAAAAATTGTCAATCAGTTAATCTGGTCTAATCAATTGGAATAACCAAAGTAGTATTTAGCTATTCAGTGTACTTACCACCTTACTATCCAATCAGATCAATATTAATTCAATTCATTCCTTGGGACGCTACAAATAAATATATGAGCTCCGTATCTGTGTCTGCACTCCAATTTTTTTTTCACTCCATAAGGGAACATAAGTCAAACAAAACACATAGATCTATAGAATATATAGAAGGCATATTTGGTAAAGGTGTTCACCTCGTTTACCAGGATATGTTATCAAGTATCCAACCATAATTGCTATCATTAGCCCATGCAATTAATTTCAAGATGAGGATCATCCATTGGGCTAAGAAATAATTTATCTAATGATTCCTTACTCGTGAGAAGGAGAAAAGCAGTCCCTAGTATCTGGGAGTAGGGAGATAGTCTTGGGTTTGATGCTAGGAACCTCCCTGACAATAAGAAATAACCCAATTTATTGATCTACTGGTATGTTTCTTAGCTTAAGGTTACTGGTTAGACAGAACGTAAGTGAAAAATTCATCCAAAATGCCAAATATTTGTGAGAGAATATTTGCTTCAGTGTCAGGTTAAGGAGGAGTGGCTGTCCGTACTCGCTTTTTCCGATTTTTAGTCAGTTTTATGGTAGTCTTTACTTCTGACCATTTTTCATGGTCTTTCCCCAGTGGAATTCTTGTATGGCTGTTTACAAATGTGCTACATGTCAACCAAAACGGTTGATTTGCAGATCTATCCTACTGTTGACTCATCAAACATCCACCTGAACTAATTCCTTAATCACAGCAGCTTCAAGGGTCCTTAAAGATCACCTCATCCAATGATGTCATTCTACTCAAGACGGACTGGAAAGAAAGTCATAGGCCAAATGTACTGGCTGAAGTTATCCAAATAGTTAGCAATAGATCAGGGTCTGCAACCCAGTTCTCCTGGCTCCTAATTCAGTGCTCTTTCCATGGTCAATCAGCTGGTCCAATATATTAAGTGATGAAGTGTTTTTATTAATAGGAACAATTCTATTTGATCAGAATTACTTGATATATGACATATAACAAAATTTCAGAGTCACATGTTGTGAGTTTTCATTAATATTCTAAACATATTATTTATTTATATGTTCTGCAAACTTTATGATTGCCTCCTCTATTTTTTTTTTCATTTCCTCCTAAACTTTTGACCTCCTGCATCCTCATCCAATAAATATTAAAGAGATAATGGTCCAGAAGGGGTCTCAGACGTGTACGTAAGCAATGATGCTAAATGAAAAATTTAAGAAGTTAGCTAGTATCTTTAAATGGCACGTAATAAGCAGCATGATTGTTGGGGGCAGGTGGGAAAGGAAAGGTTACGTCTAGCTCTTAAAGAAGGAGGCTTCCCAGTTTCACATCTCCGCAGAGTGAGAGGTGACAGTTCAGCTGGAGAAAAGAGCGTGAGGAGAAGCAGACTGACCCAAACCCGCGTGTTGGCTGTTGGTCTATAAACAGGAAATGGTAGAGCAATGAGTCTCCACCACCTGCACACTCTGACCCTCTCCCCTTCCCTTTGCTATTTACCTCTGTGAACTTTGGAGGTATTTAGTTTCACCAAATACTTCTAGTCGACAGATGGCCCTTTCTTAAACTTCTGGAAATAGTTGAAATGCTTCTCTCAGAATTGTTATGAATTTTAACTTACAGAAAGTGTCAACACACTTGACTGATTCAATTATAGAAACACCGAGAATGGAATGACTGGATACTGGTGAACTTCAAACTCAAGAGAGGAAACAAGAAAGAAATGCTCATTTACCTCACTTAGAACCACTGATAGGCTATCCCTCCCTTGGAGGGGATGGGGGTGAGGGGGGAACTTGAGAACTAGAGGTGCCCTGTTCTCTTTGTCCAGTTACCTCCTTTTCCCAGAATGCCACCTGAATGGTACCATTGACAAGGGCCTTGAGAAGGGGCTTCCTCTGTGAATGAGGTACCTCCCTTCCTCTGTAGAGCTAAGTCACCCAGGGAAGAGCCTGAGTTATAGATGTAGGAAAGCCCTCTGACCACCCTGGTTGTGCCATCATGTGGTTCTGGGATGTCTGTGTGACTTGCTTCTTCCAAGCCTACCTTTTTATCCAATTACATGTTGCTAGAATCTTCTCTAGTCTCACTGAGAGAGGAATAAGACTATGCCATCTTATTTTTCCTGGGCCCTTGTCACTGACTTGCTTTCTCCCCTAGGTCAGATGTACTGTAGGTCCCCATAATCCTTCCCAGTTGACTTTAATCTTCAGCAGGCTTCTTATCTTAGCCGCTGCCTCTCTTCATTCTACCATTTTGTTGACATTTCCACAGTCCAATACCTTCTGCTATTTTGGCACGATTATCGATATAAAACAACTTTAATTTCCAGCTCTTAGTTTGCTTCTCAATTTTAGTGGACTCACTAGGAATTCACCAAACAGTTTTCCTGCTTCAGAAGGGAACGTGAAGGGTGAGTGTCTTGAATGGGATACAGAAGTGTGCAGGGAAGCTCTATGCCGGCCTGGCCCAGCCATTGTGCCGGGCAATCATCCGTGAATGCTGTACAGTCATCAGAGACTCTTCAAATGAGCTTCTCCTTCTGATGGTTCTATCCACTTTTTCCAACTATCTTAGCCACTACCTGTGAGTCCTCTCGCTTTTCCAGTTTCTCCATCTTATTAAATTAGAAGGAATGTGTGATCTTTTACTCAGATCATAGGCCTGTACCAAATATAAGGGGGAAAGAAAGATTTTTAAAACCCTTGGAGGGGCATCTGGGTAGCTCAGTCAGTTAAGCATCTGCCTTCAGATCAGGTCATGATCCCAGGATCCTGGGATCAATTCTCATATTGCGTTCCTTGCTCAGTGGGGAGCCTGCTTCTTCTTCTGCTTGCTATTCCTCCTGCTTGTGCTCTCTCCCCCTGACAAATCAATTTAAAAAACAAAACAAAACAAAACAAAAAACTCTTGGAGGTTCAGAAATATAATAATATATAATATATAATAATATATAATAGCAATGAAGAAAGCAATGAAGAAAGGATTGGGATTATTTCTCGGAAACCATTTCCGAGTTAACATCTCCAATTTGCAGCCATATATTGAGATTTTTATATTTAATTCTTTCTTTCCCTTATAAGCTAGTGTGCATAAAGCATCTAAAATAGTATGTGACGTATATTCACTGGGCAATAAATGTTAGCTAGTAAGGCATTCTGCACTGCTGTTTAGATGTGGAACCAGGACCAGCAAGGCTTAGGAGTGGCCCCTTTCTTCTGTTGACATTAATCCTAGAAGAAATTAAACACATGCCCAAGACACCTAAGTAGGGAGTAAATATCAAAGAGAGGGCCGTGTTTGTTGGTTACTTTGGGGGATTGTTATGCTCAGGAAGCAATGTGGAGAGGGATCCTCTTCCCTGGATTAGCAGTGATCCCTGTCTGTAGTACAAAAGGAAGCACAGTTTAGCTTTATGACCCTCAATCGCCAATGATGAGGACACTGGGACAAAGGCCAGAAATTCTACTACCAGAGCATAAAGAACCGTTCCTGTCCATGTCCATCTTGTGAACTCCTGGCCAGTGGCCATCTGACCATAAGAGAGGGCCCCTGGAATCCCATTTCTCACTCAACACTTCTGAGGGTGGGAAGGTGCCTCATTGCATAAGTCAGTATGTTAATGTCAGTGAGATTATTTGCACCCACATTTTACAGAGGAATTGATCACTGGGTTGCATTTCTCTAATTTAGAAGTCTGTCATCCCCACTGCTCCATCTTCTCCTGCTCTCAGTGAGTAAAAAGATGCATGTGG
Source organism: Mustela nigripes (assembly GCF_022355385.1). Lineage (NCBI taxonomy): Eukaryota > Metazoa > Chordata > Mammalia > Carnivora > Mustelidae > Mustela > Mustela nigripes. The sequence continues at coordinate 51,946,488 of NC_081572.1, read as the reverse complement.
ATGTGCATCTCACAGGCAGATGAGTTCTGCTTAGCAAGCAGAGGCCATTCGGAAACACTGGGCCAGACATTGAAATTTGCATGGTTAAAAATAATAATAGGCTTGTCTGGGTGGCTCAGTCGGCTGAGCCTCTACCTTCACCTTGTGTCATGATCTCAAGAGTCCTGGGATCAAGTTCTGAGTCCGGCTCCCTGCTCAATGGGGAGTCTGCTTTTCCCTCTCCCGCCCCTCTCCCCAGCTCATGCTCTCTCTCTCAAATAAATAAATACAATCTTTAAAACTACGACTACTAAAAATAATCATAAATCAGTGATAATACACTAGATGTTTAATATCATACTGTTTTCTATTTTATGGCTATAAAGATGGAGTACTATGCACTAAAAAGGTAGTGGTACAAGTTGACTTCATTTATCTGCTCTGGTGCAGAATTGCTCTGTACAGTCCCAGGGTCCCCAGGTGCCAACAGGATTCTTCCCCAGGTAGACCAGTTGTCCCAGGCTAGAGTACACATGTCTCCAGAAAAATGAGAACTTCCTGTAAGTCTTGAGTGTTATAGGAGATCCTACAGGAGGCAAGCAAGAGTTTCTTCTTCCATTCACACCTAAGGAATCTCCAGGAAGAGGGCTCAGACAGCCTGCATTCTCTGAAATTCTAGTGACAGCAAATTAGACATAATCAGAGAGAAAGGATTGCCAGTCAACTCTCCTTTTGCCCAGCTATTTTGGTATTTTGCCACAGTCAAGTTCTGAAATGCTGCATTTCCAGCTATGGCCCAGAGCATTTTTAGCTCAGTTTCACAATCTCTATTTTTAAAAAAAGAAGAAAGAAAAAGAAAGGAAAAAAAAAAGAAGAAAGAAAAAGGAAGAGAAAAATAAAACCCTACTATTATGCTCCTGCCCCCTCTTCCCTTTGGACTCAAGACATCCCCCCCACCCCTTCCTTGGCTGCTGCTGCACTGAGATAAGACTGTGGTATTTTCCCCCGTCACCCACCAATCATACATTATCATAAGAAAGTGCCAGGCATCCATCAGCCCACAGCCCCTGATTTATGCTCAAAGTTCGGATTATCTGTTCTGCTCCAAATCCCTTCAAACAGCCAACCTGATCAAAGAGAATCACATCCACCAGATAAAATTCGAATATAGCTCCATGCAATAGAATGTCAGGCAGGATTTTTTTTTTTTTTTTTTTTTTTTTTTTTTTTTTAATCTCCAAACCGCTTCAGCCTCCTCATTTTGTCAGGAATTGTTCTTTATCCACAGCCCAGGACCCACTGAGCAACCTTATTGTCATTCTTGCATCTTTCCTGCTGGGTTCTGTGTGGGGAGCCATTTATGGAGTTTGCTCCTGGGGAAGGCGTCTTTGTCCACCAGCAGATCTCTGCATGCAGCATGTGGTGATAAAGTCTCCCTCTGCCCAGGGCCAGGTAGATGAGAAACATTACAGTACATGGATTAGTCTTACTTAACCACCAGTTGCTAACTTTGCCACTGGGTAACCAAGAGAAAGCCAAGATTGAAAAGTAGTGTCTTTGGGGTTGGGGGTCATTTCAGTGATGAAATTAAAGTGAATACCCTTTAAATCCAACAATTCACTTCATTCACTCAGCAAATATTTATTGAATGTCTTATGGGCAAGGGTCTGATGAATGAAAGAAGTATATCATTGAGGAGCTTAATATCTAAGAAAGTAAGATCTAACCAGGGAATTAAATAAAAACAGAGATTTCTGGTCCAAGAGTGGAATCTGAGCCCAGTAAATTCAGCTACCCCCAAATTCCTGGGGAGTAGACCAAAGAATCTAGCACAGACTTCAGGATAAAATGCACATTGCTACTGGAAACTAAAGAAGGATTGTATCCAGTGCCAGAAACTTTGTGGCAAAGTTTCTGGCACTGGATACAATATACTGGAAAATATAAAGCAGGTAAGGGCAAATGGAGGTGAGGGGTTATTAACATGCAAGTCACCACTCCTGAAGGGAAAACGTATTAAGAGAGTAAGGAGAAGGAGAAACCCCACTATTTTGAATCAGCAGGGACTGAAGGCAAACATAAACCACAGAGAAATTGCCTGGAGGCAGAGAGGAATGCAGAACCATCTAGACGCCTCTGACAACACACAGAGATCAGAAATATGTGTGGGCCTGGGATCTCACCTGAGGAATCTTGGCTATCCTAGACCCAGCGGTGTATTAAGAAAAGAAGGGACAGTTGGTGAGTTTGAGTCCCTCCTTTTCAACAGGCTCCCACTACTAAGGAAGAGGTGACATTTTCTGCTATGACTATTTCCAGCTGCAACTTCCTCTTTTCTGACCTTTAAGTCCACATAGAATCTGACGAAGCAGACCTGGGGAAAATCCACCTCTCCCTGCCTCTATTTCTCTAGGCATGGTGCATTTGAAGGGCAACCCGGACAGAGAGTCCATTTTCCAATGCCAGAGAGTTACTTCGATGGCTGGAGAAAAATGACCAGAAGACAGGTAGTATGCAGTAGTATTTCAAAAACCCCATAGTGTAAAGACTCAGAATCCAGCATTTCCTTTGAAATAGATTTCCTGGAAGAAACCAAGTACAACTTCACAATTAAAAAAAAAAAAAAATTTACTGAGGCTCCCGAGTGGCTCAGTCAGTTGGGTGTCCTCCTTTTGATTTTGACTCAGATCATGGTCTTGGGATTGTGTGATCAAGTCCCATATGGATCTTTACAGTCAACATGCAGTCTACTTGTCCCTCTCTCTCTCTTCTCCTCTCCCCCCCCTAAAATAAATAAATAAAATCTTGGGGTGCCTTGGTGACTCAGTTGGTTAACTGTCTGCCTTTGGCTCAGGTCATGATCCTGGAGTCCCAGGATCAGGCCCCATGTTGGGCTCCCTGCTCAGAGGCAAGTCTGCTCCCCCTCTCTCTAACCCTCCCCCAGGTTGTGCTCTTTCTCTCTCACTCACTCATTCACTGTTTCTTAAGTAAGTAAAAAAAAAAAAAAAAATCTTAAAAAAAAACAACCAAAAAACTTATCTTTAAAAATGTATATTTCCAATAGGGTTTTTAGAGAAATTATACATCTGAAATAAAACTAAGCATACATCTTATCTTAACTCAATTCATGTAATTATGTATCTCATCATAATGGAGATCATAGAGTGTTACTTTATCCTTGACACTGACACAGATAAGTTCCACTTTTTTTTTGTTCTTTGCTCTTAATGATTACCAATACAAGAATAAAAACACTATCTAATGATGTGTTGTCTTCAGGCTGCTAAATTCTAAGATGCTGCATTCTGAATCATGAGTATGATTAGAATAGCAAAGTCAGCGTATTTGACTCCTTCTTCCCCCCGATTTTCACTATTGTTGAGCAAGCCCATGACGTGAGGAAAATTGTACATTGCCACTACAGCATAAGGAATATCTCTCCCATTAGCTGGAATTTCAGTGTTTCAGCAGGAAAAAACTAAGGTGACAGTTCATGGAGTGGAAAGGCCAAACCAACCACTCTTCAAGAGAAGTGGAAGGGAAGCCCATTGAGAAAGTGAGGATCCATTTCCCATCAGTAACATCCACTGATCTCAAATCGAGGGCTGATGAGCACTGTTTGAAGCTCTAGCCCATGAACCCATGGGATGATGAGGTAGGATAGACACAGACCAGAGCTAGACCATAGGCTGATCACTGGGTAGTGGGTCCCAGTGGAGGAGTTCTCAATCCTTGCCAAAGAGGACTTTGTCCCAGCTGGTTTGGAGCTGCCAGTGGGACAGGTTGCCTCCAGACAAAGAATTGTGCAGAGTGTCACACAACTTGTGAGGGAACCTGTCTCTGCCACCCAGAATGAAAAAAAGCCCCCACTCTAAAAACCAACAGCCAAGGAAATATCACAAGACATGAGAAGGAAAGACAACTGGAAGTTCTGCCTGAAGTTTTGGAGTCAATAAGCCCAACCTTTCCTCCCCGTCCCTAATGAAATAGTTCTATAAGAAATGAACAAAAAAATGCCTTAATAATCCTATTATTTGGGAATAATTTTAGGTTTTCAGGAAAGTTGTAAAGATAACACAGAGTCCCTGAATACCCTTCACCTGGTTTCCCTAATGTTAGCCCCTTATATTATCATGGTACATTCATCAAAATGAAGAAATCAACATGAGTAAATTGTTAGTTACTGAACTACATACATTATTTGTTTTTTTACCAGTTTTTAAACTCAAGACCCTTTTTTGTTCCAAAATCCAATGCAGGACAGAACATTACATTCAGTCATTGGATCTCCTTATTTCCCTCTGGCCAATGAGAGTTTCTGTCTTCTCTTCTAAAACCTTGATGTTTTTGAAGAATACTTGGTATTTTATAAAATAACTCTCATTTTAAGCTTTTGTGTTTTTCTTTCCTTTTTTTTTTTTTTAAGATTTTATCCATTTGACAGACAGAGATTACAAGTAGGCAGAGAGAGAGAAGGAAGCACACTCCCTGCGAAGCAGAGAGCCTGATGCGGGGCTTGATTTCAGGACCCTGGGATCACAACCTGAGCCACAGGCAGAGGCTTTAACCCACTGAATCACCCAGGCGCCCTGCTTTTGTGTTTTTCTTATGATTTGACTGGGGTTATGGGTTTGGGGGAAAATAGCCCAGAGGCAGAGTTCGCTTCTCATCAGGATACCCTCTCAGGGATATGTATTAACAACATGGCTTCCCAACTGGTGTGGTATTAACTTTGATCATCTGGTTGAAGTAGCTGTCACCAGGTTTCCCCACTGTAAAGCTACTAGTTTTTCTTTTCCATACTTTGTTCTTTGGGGATGAATCTCCAAGTCCAACTGATACTTTAGGGGTGGGGATAATGAAACTCCATCTTCTGTAGTAAGTGTAGCTACATATGTTTTCTGGGATTTTTCTTTCTTTTTTAAAAAAAGATTTTATTTATTTATTTGACAGACAGAGATCACAAGTAGGCAGAGAGGGAGGCAGAGAGGGAGGGGAAAGCAGGCTCCCTGCTAAGCAGACAGGTCAATGCGGGTTTCCATCCCAGGACCCTGGGATCATGATCTAAGCCAAAGGCAGAGGCTTTAACCCACTGAGCCACCCAGGTGCCCCTGGGATTTTTCTTTAAATAAGATTTAGCTCTCTCCTCTCCTATTTCTTTATGTATTCACTTATTTATATCAGCGTGGACTCATGCATATTTAGACTTTGGGTTATAATTCAATACTATTTCATCTATTGGTTGCTTAAATTACTTCAGCATTAGACACTTGGGGCTCTTTCAAAGGGTTGGCTTCTGTGTCCTGTTTGCATGCCTCCATCCCTCAATACTTTCTTGCTATCTTCCACTATAAGCTATTCCAGCCCCAACAATGAATTTTCCCAAGAAAAATCCACTTCTCAAGGATTCCCTTGGCCCTCTCATTAGAGAATGGTGTTTAGAAACCAAGATCGATGCAATATGTGTGCTTGTTGTCACATGTTGCACACCAATCATACCCACTCATATTTCAGTATGCCATAGTTTCTAGGTCCTCTCTGTGGCCAGAGCTAGGAGATAGTTACACGAGCATTCACACATGTCTATGTTTATTTCTGTTTCTATTCTTTGTGTGTGTGTATTAAGCTAATGAGTTTGTACTGATGTCTTCTATTCTAATCCAGAGTCATACAGCTCATTCTAGCCTTTTCTCCTTGCTGATTTGCAATTTTTCCTCTCCCATGGTGAGACACCTGGTTTTCACTTTCCACCAGCCATTTACTTATTTGCTCAAGCCCAGTGTGTAAGTAAACAATTTCAGAATTGCTAACCTGTGTCTCCATGAGAAACTTCACCAACTTGAAGTTGTATAGCCAGTGCCTTATTGTATAAACAATAAAAAGGAAACAGTGTTTATATGCAGTGCCTTTTGTCTTTAGCCTTATATTCTCCAGTCACAACATTGTTTCCAAAGTAACTTAGGTCAGCTCCTTATTTTCCTCCATCTCCTTAGTGAAATTCTGTCTTATGTATGTAATATAGTTGGATTCATTGGCCACAGTCTTTTTGTCCTGGGCCTCTTGAAAACTTCTCTATTTAAAAAAAATTTTTTTTTTTTTTTTTTTAGTTTTATACCTTGACATTCACTTTTATGATGTTCCATGGGTTTTGGAAAATGCAACGAATTATGTATTCCCCAGCCCAAAATCATACAGAACAGTACAATGACGCTAATGTTCCTTTATGCATCACCTTTGTAGTTCCCCAGTCCCTGGGCACCAATGACTCTGTTTTCCCTTTTTATAGTTTTGCCTTTTGTAAAATATTAGATAAATGGGATCATATAGTATGTAGACTTTGAGATCTCATTCCTTTCGCTTAGCAAAATGCATTTAAGACTTATCCATGCTGGGTGCCTGGGTGGCTCAGTGGGTTAAGCCTCTGCCTTTGGTTCAGGTCATGATCCCAGGGTCCTGAGATCAAGTCCCACATTGGGCTCCCTGCTCAGCAGGGAGCCTGATTTCCCTTCTCTCTCTGCCTGTCTCTCTGCCTCTTGTGATTTCTCTCTCTGTCAAATAAATAAATAAAATCTTAAAAAAAAAAAAAAAAGACTTACCCATGTTGTTGTGTGAATTGATCACTAGTCCTTTTTATTGCTGACTAGTATCCTGTTGTATGTATGTACCACAGTTTATTGACTGATCTTTAGGAAAATTATGTTGGTTATTTCTAGCTTTTTATTGATTATCAATAGAGCTGTTATAAATATTTGTATGCCAGTTTTTGTATAAACAAAAGCATTAAAAAATTCACTTAGGTAAATATCTAAGGATGGTATCACTGGGTTGTAGGGTAACTCTATATTAAACTTATAAAGAACTGTCAAACCCTCTCCCAAGTGTCCTATATCATTTTGCAAAAGAGCCCTTTGTTTTTACTTTCTCCCCACAACAAAATGCAATGGTGGTAAAGCAGAATCAGGCCATCATGAATAAATGAATAATCAGAAAACAGAATAAAGTATAAAAACTCAAATTAGTAAGCTAAGCTATCAAATCATGAAATCTCTCTATAGATGAGATGTATAGATGAAGGATAGATGAAGGATACCAAAGACAAATATTATGAGACAAAATTATCAGCATAATGAATAGGTTGAGTTACTTTAACAAATACTCCTATATAAAAAAGTGTTTCCCAAAGGTAAGAGCAGACAACAAGCTACACAAATAATCATAATGTTTCTTAACTGAATTAGAGAACAGAAGACCAGGAGAATTCATTAATTGATTCAAGAACTATTTTCTAAAAGTACTTAAGCAATAGAAATACTTATTTTAACCAAACCAGGAAATAAAGAAGATACAAATACAAAAAGCAAAAATTAAACTAAGCAAAATTAAATTGAAATAAATAGGAAAATACAAATTCACAAAACTAGGAAACAAATACAGAGAAAATTCAATAAAATAGTAAATAGTTAATACAACTCTACTGATATATTTAAAAATATAAATGAAATAGGTAATTTTATAGTAAAATATAATCTTTAAAAAATTTCTCAAAATGAAATAAAAGTTATAAATATAGCTATAACCATGAGAGAAAATATAAAATGAATTAAAGTGCTCCCTTTCAGAACAACACCAACTCAAAGGGATTCATGAGTAAATCTTTTTTCAAAACTTCAGGCACCGTGTAAGACTTATGCTATTTAAAGTATGCTAGAAAAGGAGCCTCTTGGTTCTTTTTATATCAACTATAGCTCTGATTCAACAATTCATCAAAGCAAAGAAAGAGAAGCTTTTCCTCAATCTCATTTGTGAATATAAATATAAACATACTAAATTAAACAAATGGATTCCAGCAGTGTACTAATAGAAATATACATCCCCCAGCAAACAGCTAACACAAGGATTATAATGATATTAGAAGTTGCGATAATGGAATCATCCCACTATTATAAGCAAAGAATATTCCATCTCACAGAGGCTGAAGTGTACGTGATAAAATGCAAAATCCTTTTGCAGTAGAACAAGACTCAAGTCTTAGTAAACTTGATGTAATTGAGAATGTTTTCTCAATTGAAACACTATACCAGGATAAAGATCATACCTGCAGGTGAAACATTGAATATATTTCCACTAAATCAAGAAATAACATGCACCTGCTACTTCTATTTTATTACTTTGGAAGTGATAAAAAAATATATAGTAAGACAAGAAAGGAAATAAAATTTAGAGTAAAAAAAATCACATTATCTGTTAATGTTCATTCTGAAACATACATAGTTAAATATTCCACTTAAGAGAAGGTCTACCTCAGTGTCTCAAATTTTTTGAGCAATAGCTGTATCATATATTATTACCTCAAGGGTTCAGTAATTTGAGAGAAATTCGTAAATGTACATAAGACAGAGAAGACTAGGAAAAATATATTCAAGTCAAGTACAGTTGCATACATTCACCAAATCTGTCACTCAAAAATTTGTTAAATAGAAGCTAATTCCCACATCCTAAGGCTGTCATTCAAATGTCACCTTATCAGAGAGTCCTGCCCTGATTACCACATCTAAAACAGCATCCCTCTCCCTCACTAGCACTTTCTAGACCCTTGTCCAGCTTTATTACTTTCTGCATAATAAGCAGCATTATCACACAAAAATACATTTCTATTTCTCTGATTGCACTGTCCAACAAATTCTATTCCACTACCACTTCAAAACACACTAGAAGCTAAGCTTTGTAGGGATAGTAACTGAGCCCTGCAGACATCTAAAAGAAGAAGGTCACAATTCTTGAAGGAAACTGCATGTGAACATCCCTGAAATGAGATAACATCCACAGCGACTGAGAAACATTCTAGGGAGGAGTGTGCCTAGAATAGAGTGAGCCAGAAAGAGATCTGTGGGACCTGATGTCACAGAGGTAGTCAGCAGCAAATGTACATAGGAGCTGGTAACTGATGGTTAGAGACTTAGAACTTACTCTAAATAAGATGGGAGCCATCCCCCTTAGTTTTTCTAAGCATAGGAGTGGTTTCTAGGGAGCACTAACTCTCTGCCTTCTGTGCAGGGAGTAGGCTATAAGGAGAGGAGAAATTTATAATATTATTCAAATAGTTCAAGTGAGACTCATGTGGTGACAGTGGAATTGGTGAGAAGTGGTCAGATCTGCAATATACTTAAAACAGAGCCAACAGAATTTGCTAATGGGTTGGATTCAGAGTATTAAAAAGAAAGATGTCAAGGATGACTAAGGTTTTATGTCTGAATAACTGAAAGAATGGTTCTGCCATTTATACTGAGATCCTAAAACTACGAAAAGATCAAGTTGTGTTCATTTGCTTTTAATTTTTTTTGAGGAGAGGTAAGCAGAAATCAAGGATGTGGTTGTAGGCATATTAAGTTCGAGATGTCAATGGTACATCCATATAGAGATGTTCAAGAGACCATTGGACACACCAAGTTCAAGTTGAAGGAAGTGGTTAAGATTGGGATATAAATTTGGGAATTATTAGCCCACTGAATATAAAACTGTGGGAGTGGATAAAATCACCCAACATGAGTGAGACTGGAGAAGATATCCAAGGACAAAGCCCTGGAGAACTGCCTCATTTGATGGGGGAAGAGGTGACATAAAAAAAAAAAAAAAAGACTGAAAAGAAGTGAATCCAGGAGCCTATGGTGCCCTAGAAGCCAAGTGAAAGAGAAGGGAGCAATTCACTGCATTGATTGCTCCCATTACATTTAATAAGATGAAGTCAGGGAAATGACCATTGAACTTAGCAACATAAAGGTCAGTGGTGACAAAAGAAATTTCAGTGGACTGGTCTGATTGAAGTGGATTTGAGGAGAGGAAGGAGTGAATGTGAATGCAGCAACTACAGAAACTTCCTAGAGCAGTTCCACTGTAGGGGCTTGTAGAGAAACCAGATGGTGAATGGAAGAAGGAAAAGGAAGAGGAACCGTTGCAAAAGCCATGCTCTTAGCTAAGCAAGAGAACCTGAGATTCAGTTGACGAATGGAGGGAAATAACTTCCATCAGAAAACAGTTCATCCTTAACAACAGAAAAGATGGTAGAGTGTATAAGTAGAGGGTGAAGTATGTGGGTATCTTTGGTTGCTTCTATTCTCTGAGATAAAGGAGGAGACAATAGAGATATGAGAAGGGTAGAGTGAAACATTCCTGTTGGAAACTGGGGGCTAGAATTGACTACAGAAATGCAGAGTCATCTACCCATTGGACATTATGGTCATACATTATGGTTATGTAAAATGAAATGAGTCAGCATTGTTCTCGTCTCTAACCTTGTGAGTTTGCAAAGGGACAGTCTCCACATCATGTCAAAACCAAGGAAAGTGAGGTGAATTGGTTTGTCCAACTCCCATGTGTGTATGGTGGTAGAAATTGGGTTTTCTAATTCCTATTTAGCTGTGTTTTGCATAAACATCTAAAACCATAAGAATGCTGTCCATATATTCCTTTTATTTTGTTTTATTTCTTTTACTGTTTTAACACTACCCAATTTTCTTATCCAGGGAATAGAGTGTAGACTGACCACTCAGAGTAATTATACTCTCTGCATTATTACCATGATTTTCAACTTTCTATGGGGTTACTTTACACAGGGCAACTGTAATATATAGCACAAGCAGAAAGAGCCTAAGAACTATTTATAGCATTACTCTAAATTCCAAGTTCCAAATCACTGGCTTTGAAATAAACTGTTGGCATTAAATCCATGGATAAGAGATCTCTATATATGGAAATTCAGTGAAACCAAAGTGCCCACTACATCAGGATTCTGGCTCCTTCCCAGTATATCATCTTTATCTGTTCCAGCTAGAATGTCTCTTTCCACATCCGCGAATAGTCCAGACTAGTCTGGGACCCCTATATCTAAAGGCTCTACCTGAGGCTGTGTAAGATTCCTCTGTATGGATCTTTCAGGGTTAAAAAAGAAAAAATCTACTTACTAACTGGTGCTGAACAATCAGGATTACCTAAAAATAACTGGGTATAAATGCATGAAAATTCTCTTTTTCATTTCAAAGGAATTTCTCATATATTTTTTCCCCTATGGCTTAAATGCAAAAAAAAAAAAAAAAAAAGATAATTGCCCATCTGTATATGAACTTGTTGCATCATAAACTATGCCAGGTTAGGTTATGGTTTCTGATGAAGATGATGATGATGCTCCTAAGCCCAAGCCTGGGCATCAAGATAAACCAAAGGCTCAGAATAAAAATATGCAGAATAACTCACAGGCTTTAGGGTAAAATGTACAGGGTAAAAGAACACTTATGGACAACAGTGTGCATGTCTTACCTCCTTGACTTAGCATCCTTTGAGCACCACATAGCCTACTAATTTAACCTGCTAAACTGAATAAGGGCAATAAACCAGCTTCCAGAAAGTTCTGTCAACAAACAGTGTGCCCTCAGTAATGTCCTTTTCATAACTTTGGTTTTGTTTCGTTCTCCTTTTCATAACTTTCAGTTACTATAATTTGTATGTCAGATTTCTTTTTCTCCCTACCCAGCATCAGTGGAAACAGAGTCAGAGGCCAGAGATTTAAGAAGCAGAGCTAGGGCTACTGAAAGTGAGTTTAGCTGAAGGTCACGGCTGGTGGGACTCTGACTGAGGAGACGGTGCTCCTCAACTCATGAAGAGGTTTTCGCTTTATGTACTCTGGGTTGTCTCTGCAGTGGTGCCCATGAGTGGCTTCCAGAATTTCTTTTTGGCATCAAAAGCTCTTTAAAATTACATTTTATGGAGAACTTCAATATATAAAATAGAAAAAAAAATAGTATTTAACTATTATTAAATACTAAAAAATTACCATTAACTATTTGTAAGGTCAAAATCATACCACTTAGGAAAGAATGAGGCAATTGTTTTATAAAAGGATGTATTTCAAATCAGAAGGCCAATGCTGAAGGTCATACACCAGCTTTAGCAAACAATTCATCTCTGTATTTTAGGTAGTTGTACAGGATAATCCAAAAGTACATGGATAAATCATTGTAAATGATAGGTTTCTTTATTGATTTTTGAAATCTTGGGCAACAATCTCAAGACAGTTTTCAATGGAACTGTGCAGAAGGTTGAATGAGGAACAGTGGAAGGTTGAATCATTAACAATATCTAGAAGTCGCTCATAGTCATTATGGAAGGAAAGAATGAAAGAAAGAAAGAGAAAGAAAGAGAGAAAGAGAGAAAGAAAGAGAGAAAGATGACAAGCACCCAGTACTTACACAAAAACATCGATGGTACAATACTGTCATCACAGGATCTGTTATCATGCATCTGATTGTAGTGGAAGGATTATCACATGTAGTGGGGGGGGGGGTGGGAATGCACTACCTTTTCCATCTTACCAGAGCAGGCATTTAGGCTTCATTCTTCTTTTGTAGTTGAATCCCGAGACAGGAGGTGCCTTGTGAAACATACATCTACGAGTATGTTCCCAGATAAACATAGAGATGGCAGGAAGTACCTCATGCAAATGCAAAGTAATGAGGAGACATAAAAGCATATTAATACACTGCTCTCCATTTTGTTGGATTTGGCATAACATCGTTTTGAACTGGTGAATGGCTTTTTTAATCATTAAAAATGATTCTGAATCATCAAAAAATTAAACCCACATCATACATTTGCAAAAGAGGTTCCATAAAACACAACTGGAAGAGCCTCTGGCAGGAAGCTTTTGGAAATTGAATGAAAAACTGTCAAGGCTGCAATTATCACACACGCTGTCAGTTGGGGGCCAAAGGCACTGTCTGGCCTTTGAGTGATGCAGATTTCTTGACCTCTTACCATTTTATGCACTGCCTGAGCTGTGCATCTGTGAATGAGAGCTAACCTAAGGGGCACTGGGAAACAGATTTGAGGAGAAATTCCTCAGAACTGCCACCTCTGAAATTTTCCAACTCACAGGAAAAATTCTTGGGCACGACCCACAGAGAACATTTCATCAAGCAGTGAAGTGAATTTGGGGTGCCTAGGTGGCTCAGCCAGTTAAGTGTCCAACTCTTGGTTTCAGTTCAGGTCCTGCTCTCATGGGTCATGAGATCAAGCCTTGCCTCAGGCTCTGCATTTAGCATAGAGTCAGGTTAGGATTCTCTCTCTCTCCCTGTGCCCCTCTCCCTGCTCCCACAGTATCTCTTGCTTTCTTTCTCTCAAAAGTAAATAAATAAATCTTTAAAAAAAAATTGAAGTGGATTTTTTAAAAGATGTGATTTTAATAAGGATATGGCCTTAAGTGCTTTTGATTGAGTGATATGGTTTGGAGTTACAAAACATTGGAACAGCCAGAGTGAGAATCTCAGTTCTGACTCCTAATCTAACACAATTATTTTGGGGTAGATGAGACTGTTGGAGTTTGTATCATTGGGTTAAGTCAAACACCCTTCTGCTTCAGTTTGGGTCCCCCAAAGCAAAGCCTGAGATGAGGTAGTTTATGTGGGAGGTGATTTCAGGAAGCAAGAATGAGAAAGCAGGAAGGGTCACATAGGGAAGAAGAGAAAACTCAGACAGGGCAGACACGGGGAAACTAATTCCACCAGAACCTTCTGGGATGCATACAAAGTACAGACAGGGAATGGAAACTTTATCCACCAGTGCCTGCCTCTCATACATGGAGGATTGCCTCAAGGGATGTTTGCTTAGGTGTGTTGTGGCTGCACCCTCCCAGACCCATCAGATTCCAATGCACCAGGGATGGCTCCAGGGAAAGCCCCTCCTCAGTGTACTGGGGAGTGGCAAAACCAAGCTTGCTAAAATTCTGAGCACTGTAGCTTGGCTGGAATGAATGGTGGGCCAAGGAGTCCTACCTGGGGCACAAGATAATTATTGTCTGTTTTCCCACCCAGTTCTACATGTGTTCTAGAGAATCCCATGAGACGATCGTCTGGAATCCCCCACCATAGTCAGTTATCACTCACCAAGCCTGTTGAGTTTTTGGTAGTTCCTGAAAGGGGCATTCATTCACTCATTCACTCATGTATCAATTCATTTATTCCTTAGTTATGTTTTGTACGTCTGCTACGTGTCTGGTACTGTTCTAGGTGCAGTTAACAAAAGAGAAAAATCCCCATATCGGGGAGGAAGACAGAAAAAGAAATAAACTTGTGAAAGTTTGTCATAAGTACCAGGGAGAAACATAAAGCAGAGAGAGGCTTGTGGGAGGCAGCGGGGGAGGGTAAGGGGGTGCCAGAAGGGTGCTCAGGAAGGCTGGAAGATGAACAGAAGAGACCTGGTAATTCATCAAGCTCAAATCTGTGTAAGGTAGCAAACTGCCCTCATCTGGCTACCTCTCAGAGAACCAATGAGCAAGTTTGTAGAGAAGTATAACTATTCCTGTGTTGTCTCACTTAGAGATATTAGCTTATATCCAGGCAGATTCTGCCCACAGGAATTAACACAATCCTCAGGGTGACTCCAAGGTGCAGATTCTGCAAGGAGAGTCGAGAGATCCAACCCATCCCTACTGCTTCAGCTACCTGAGTTTTTCCTGCATTTTTCAGATTGAGGATTTCACCTTTGTGTATGGTATTCAGGTATCAAAGGCCATCCTGCAAAAATAAAGATCTCACGTATTAATCAATTACTGGTAAACACAGAACATTTGCTCTGGGCTCAGGTCATTCCTGGTCACTGGTATCAGGAAAGTCACAGTTTAGCTGCAGCTTTGGTTGTGACCAACACTCGCCAAATAGCAGTAAGTGAAACCAAGGAGAGCATAGGGTTGTGCTGGTCTAGATGGTGCCAATTAAAAGTAAGTGGTCAAAAAACTTGAAGAATGGCAGATTATATAACCAAGATTTCTCAAAACAGCTGGATTGTGAGAAGGATCTTAAAGAATAGGTAAATTTTAGCAGAAGGGGTTGATGACGGCATCGTTATATGGGACACGGTTGGAGGACAGGAAGGATGGCTGCCTGTAACCCAGGTGGTTACGGGGGGAAGTTGTATAAATTGGGTGGGATTATGTTAGGTGTTGAGAAAGTCTCCAACCTTTGTTCACCCCACGCAGTTGAGCATGCACCAGTCACTGCCAGGACATGGGGACACATACAACAAAGGAGTAGGGGCTGAGACAGGTGTTCTCAGGAGACAGGAGCAGAAAGAGATGGCATATGTCATGGTGGGAGAGTGCAGGAAGTCTTACTGGGTCACACTGGTTGTGAAACTGGGGTAACTGTGAAGTTCAAAGCATGGTAGCGTAAGCAGAAAAAAAATATGATTTTCTATGAGAAAGAAGTCAACTAAATTTGGTAGTTGATAGGGATAGGGATTGAAGGAGGAAGACACACTGTTCCGGAGTTTTTGTTGTTGTTTTGTTTTGTTTAAGCCTGGGAGAATACAGGAGCAATTAACAGAAAAATGAAAGGCATGGCAAGAGTGCATGCTTTCTGCAGTTGAGTGATTCTGTTTCAGAAAAAAACATATATACACATACATACAAAAAAGTCACTGTGAGTATCATATCCCTTTGAAGTTAGAGAGAGAGCCGGCATTTGTTCTAGACACTACAGTGAACACCTAAAAGTAAATGATGAAACAGTGTCCCAAACACCAAAGGGCGAATAACAGTTGTCATGTCCATTCTGTGGATGAGGAAATGTGAGATTAAGGAGGTAACTAACTGTCATTCAGCTCATTTGGCAAAGGAAGATGAGATCCCATGCTAAGTCCATTTGACTCGCAAGCCTGCATTCTCCAAGTGCTGCTATTGTCATAGATTAAAACACTGAGTTATTTTCTGGTTATAAAAATAATTTAGTTTAGTTAGCAATTGTTAACATTAAATATTTGTAATTTTTCTCTTCATACAATAGTAGCACGTGTCACTTGTAACAATGTTCAAATCTCAAAGATGTGAATGTGAGGAGTTCCTGAGTGGCTCAGTCAGTTAAGCATCTGGCTCTTGGTTCTGGCTCAGGTCATGGTCTCAGTCAGGGTCTTGAGATCAAGCTCTGCATCAGTTTGTGCCCTGGGCGTGGAGTCTGCTTAAGATTCTCTCACCCTCTGCCCCTCCCTCCCTCTGCCCATACTCTCTATCTCTGTCTCTAAACAAAACAAAACAAAGATGTAAATGTGAAAGACTCTGATAACTTCAACCCTCCCCCCATATAGTCAATAGTACTTATACATATTAGTATAAGTTGAATTCTCTATTAATTCTGGTTTTTAAATAAGTCTTACTACTTTGCTACACCTTGTCTCTTTATATAAAAAGTCATCTATTTAGGTCTGTGAGATGAGTCATTTATCACATTCATGGTATAACCTTAGGTGTGTGTGAAATGACTTAAGTTCTTTATGAAAGAAAAGAATATTTTTTTCCAGTTCTTCTTTCTTGGATAATCTAATTCTCTGGGTTTAACCCATTTCTCTCAATTTCCATATGTTCAGATTTCTGGCCAACAAATCAGCTTTATAACTTCTGATGTTGCGTGCTCTGCAGAGATGGGCATTTCTTTCTTCATATCTAATCTTCATGATCTTTTTCATTTATAAAAGTATAGCAGCCTATATCCTTAGACTTCCAACCTTAGAAAAATTGATTCAGATTCAAATTACCACATTTGAGGACTGCGTTGAGATGCATAATAGGAATGTCAGTAGGGAGAATATGGAGTTGCTTTCTCAAAGGGAAACACACTCTGATAAATGAATAGGGCAAAACATGGGTTGAGTAGAAAAGATTAGTGTGCTTTATTGACCCATACTTTGTCCCATTCCCTGCCTTAAGCATTGAGATGCAGCAGGGAACACAATAAACAATCCCATGAAGGGGAAGCTTAATGTTTATGGGGAGAAAAGTAAACATGTGAACAAGCATGAAAATTACAGATTGTGATAATGTAATGAAGGAAACAATCAGCTGAGAAATATAGAGAGTGTCAGGGGAGTTTCTTTAGAACAAGCAATCAGAAATAGTTCCTTTGAGCTGATCTCTGAAGAATAAGAACCAGTCTGGTATTCCTACTGTCACCACTCTCTTTTTCAGTCTTCACCTTGATTGAACCTGATCTGATCTCCATGCCTACAGCTATGCAGCTGACATTTGCTAGATAAAATCGTATCTTCAGAGTGCCTGGTCTCACTTCTAAATTCTTCAACAGAAATGTCAAATAGGCATGTAAAACCCCCTAGAAATCTTACTGAGCCCCCTAAAGAGTACTTTTTTACTCAACTAGTCAAAATCCCAGCAGAGAGTAGGGTTCAAAACAGATGGCTCGAAGGACTTTTTAAAATAAAAGGATCTCTGTGTGGCTCAGTTGGTTAAGAATCTGCCTTTGACCCAGGTCATGATCCCAAGGTCCTGGGATTGAGCGCCACATTGGACTCCCTACTCAGTGATGAGTCTGCTTCTCTTCTCCCTCTGCCTGCTGTTCCCCCTGCTTGTGCTCTCTTTCTCTGTCAAGTAACTAAATAAAATCTTTAAAAAAAAAAAAAAAAGAAAAGAAAAATTCCAAGAGATGTCCTTAATATCCTCAGTGACTATCCTTAATATTCAGTATATTCAGAATATCCTTAATACTCAGTGAATGTCCTTAATATCCTCACTGAGTGAATTTCACTCAGTGAATGAGTGAAAGTGGGGAGCTGTTACCTTCTAAACTCTGAAGGGACCAGAGGAGAAGGAAGCAGAATTTCTGAATCAGGTAAGTGCCAGAGTCACGACAAGAGGCTGTCTTGCAGGAACATAAATTCTGGAAGGATGAGGAGGAAAACAGCTAGAGTTTTCTGTCTCCTGCCCTTAATCTCCTGCCAGTGCCTTCCACTGACAAACCCAACCAGGAGCCAGTGGACAGCGAAGTTAAGATGTCACAGTCAATGGAGGGGGGGCTTGTAGGCTGCAGAGTAGTGCAGAAAATAAAGACTATGCCACTCTCCCAGATGCTGATTTCATGCCTTCCCTTTTACCTCAAAAGCCCATATCTGTTGTAGAGTCTCTTTGGAAATTAGTTCAGCAGTTTCCTACAAATCTGAACATAAACTTACCACATGACCCACTGATCCCATTCCCAAGTATTTACCCCAGAAAGATGAAAAGGCACACAAAACCTGTGCATGAATATTTAGAGTGTTTTTCTTTAGAATCCCCTGGAAATAACCAGAAATAACTCAAATCCATACAATGGCATTCCACTCAGCAGTTAAAAAAATGAGTCACTAATAGATGTAAAACGTATAAAACATAGATGAATTTCAGATGTGTTGTTAAATGCAAAAAAAAAAAAAAAAAACCCACCCAGTCTTTTTTATGGCTGAGTAATATTCCCTTGTACATATGTATCACATCTTTTTTTTTTTTTTAAGATTTTGTTTATTTATTTGACAGACAGACTTTACATGTAGGCAGAGAGGCAGGCAGAGAGAGAGGAGGAAGCAGGCTCCCTACTGAGCAGAGAGCCCAACGTGGGGCTCGATCCCAGGACCCTGAGATCATGACCTGAGCCGAAGGCAGAGGCTTAACCCACTGAGCCACCTAGGCACCCCTATGTATCACATCTTCTTTATCTATTCATCTATCAATAGACATTTGGCTGATTCCATAACTTGGCTATTGTAAATAATGCTGCTATAGACAAAGGGGTGCATGTATTCCTTTGAATTAGTATTCTCGTATTCTTTGGGTAAATACTCAGTAGTGCAATTACTGGGTCATATAGTCATTCTGTTTTTCATTTTTTTGAGGAATCTCCATATTCTTTTCCACAGTGGCTGCACCAGTTTACATTCCCACCAACAGTGCAGGAAGGTTACTTTTTCTCCACATCCTCCCCAACACCTGTTGTTTCTTGTGTTTTTGATTTTAGACATTCTGACAGGTGTGAGGTGGCATCTCATTGTGGTTTTGATTTGTTTTTCCCTGATGATTAGTGATGTTGAGCATCTTTTTATGTGTATGTTGGCCATTGGAATATCTTCTTTGGAAAATGGAATATTATTCAGCCAATAAAAAGAATGATATCTTCTTAACTTTTATCTATTTGCAATGGCATGGATGGAACTAGAGAGTAAAATGCTAAGAGAGACAGGTGAATCCGAGAAAGACGAATACCATATGATTTCACTCATGTGTGGAATTTAAGAAACAAAACCAATGAGCAAAGACCAAAAAAAAAAAAAAAAAAAAAAAAAAAGAGAGAGAGAGAGAGAGAGAGAAGCCAAAAAAACAGAATCTTAACTATAGAGAACTCACAGAGGGTTACCAGAGAGGAGTTGGTGGGGGTCAGGGTGAAATAGGTGAAGGGGCTTAAGAACACACTTTCTTAATGAGCACTGAGTAATATAGAGAATTGCCGAATCACTATACCGTGCTCCTGAAGTTAATTTAACACTGTATGTTAAGTACATTGGGATAAAAATGAAAAACAACAGAAACTACTTACTATATAAAACAGTATGATACTTTGAAAAAAGCAAAACCATCAGTGGCTTGCAGGGTCTGGGGCAGGGAGAAGTGTTGGCTGTAAAGAGCACAAAAGAATTTTAGGGGCACCTGGGTGGCTCTAGTTGGTTGGTTAATCATCTGACTCTAGGGGACACCTGGGTGGCTCAGTGGGTTATGAACTCTGCCTTCCACTCAGGTCATGATCCCAGGGTCCTGGGATCGAGCCCCACGTTGGGCTCTCTGCTCAGCAGGGAGCCTGCTTCTCTTCCTCTCTCTCTGCCTGCCTCTTTGCCTACTTGTGATCTCTGTCTGTCAAATAAATAAATAAAATCTTAAAAAAAAATCTGACTCCAGATTTCAGCTCAGGTCATGATCTCAGGGTCTTGAGATTGAGCCCTGTGTCAGTCTCCACACTGGCTGTAGAGCCTGCTTGGGATTCTCCCTCTCCCTCTGTCCCTCCCCTGTCACTCGCTTGTGTGCGCTCTCTCTCTCTCTCTCTCTCTCTCTCTCTCTCAAAAAAACAAAAACAAAAACAAAATTTGGGGGGATGATAGAACTTTTTATATCAATTGTGGTGGTGACTACATGTGTTTGTCAAAATGCGTAGAACTCTACCCTAAAAGGGATGAATCTTACCATTATATTAAATAATATCTCAATAAACCTGATTTAGCAACACAAAAGCCATCCCCATATCACTCTGCCTATCCTCAGATGATGGTTTCAATGTTTATCATCGGTAAAATAGAATACGTCTTGGGAGAATTGCTTTGTATTTTCACCATCAAGTTCTGTAAACCCATTTGTGTCCTTAATCTCACCTGTCTTCCTTCTTCAGGTTAAAGGGGGAGGAAGGGCTCTCCGGATGCTATGAAAGGCAAATACTTCCTAGGGTGCTCAGCATTCTCCCCATCTTGGCTCCTCCAGTTAGCCCTTCCTGTCCTCCCCAGCTCAGGATCATTCCTCCACTAGGTCCTTTCCTTCCACGTACTGACAACACTCTCCCTTGGTGCCACAACCCATTCCAGTTCCTGCCCCGCCCCCCTGCTCCTTCACTACAAAATACCTTAAGAGACGATTAACACAAGCTTTCTCCACTCCCTCACTTCTAATCCACTCTTTAAAATCCTTCTGAAAGTTTTCAAATGCACAGAAAATGATAAATAATAATATAACAAGCCCCATGTCTTCAGTATCCAAATTTAACAGATGTTAACACTTAGCTATATTTGCTGAGGATTATCTTTAAAAAATAATAATAAAGCATTACCTATAGAATTGAACCTCCCAATCCTTTTACTCCTTATTCCCCAGAGTTAACCTCTATTCTAAATTCAATATGTATCATTCCCCTCATGGTTTTATATTTTGCTGTATCTACATGTGTCCATAAATAATATACAGTGTTTATTGTAAATAATATACAGTATTTAAACTTTATACAACTATGGGGTGCCTGGGTGGCTCAGTGGGTTAAAGCCTCTGCCTTCGGCTCAGGTCATGATCCCAGCGTCCTGGGATTGAGTCCCACATCGGGCTCTCTGCTCTGCAGGGAGCCTGCTTCCTCCTCTCTCTCTCTCTGCCTGCCTCTCTGCCTGCTTGTGATCTCTGTCTGTCAAATAAATAAATAAATAAATAAATAAAGTCTTAAAAAAAATTTATACAACTGATTTGGTACTTTATATACCTTTGTTATTTACATCTTTAATTGCTTCTTGCATCCTATTTCTTCCCTTGGGTTTTTCTTTGTTGTTTGTTTGTTTTTTATTGTTAGACCATATTATTTTATGATTCTTTCACAAGAGCTTATGGACATCAACTTTATAATTTCCAGCATGTCAGAAAAATTCTTTATTACCTACACACGTCAATGATAATTTTTTCTGGATGCAGAATTGTATTATGAAGTTATTTATTCCACATGATTGAATGTATCACCCAACCGCCTTTCTGTATCCAGAGCACCAAAGCCATTCATCTGAGTCTAGTTTCATTACAGTACCCTCATCCATCTTTCTCATATTTAGAGATTTTTGTCTCTGTCCTTGGCATTCTGAAATTCCACCTGAAAAGGTGAGAGCCCTTTTCCACATGATTCTCCTCTGGAAATTGGAAGACATGCCCTTCTTTAATTTGGAAACCTGTATCCCCCATTTTTGTTTGAGGATTTCTTCCCCCCATTTTCACTGTTCCCCCCCTTCTGAAACTCTTGTTGGATTGACACTTGACCCTCTAGATCTATCCTTCATTTCTACTTTCCTACTAGACATTTGATCCTTTCAACTTTGTATTTTGTGAGAATTGTTTTATCATATTCTCCATTTTCCCTGATTTTGCTTGTCAGCCCATCTACAATGTTGAGGTTTTTTGTTTTGTTTTAGTGTGTTTTCCTTTTAAAAGTTTTTACTTAAATCCCAGTTACTGTACAGTGCAGTATTAGTTTCAGGGATAGAAGATAGAGATTCAACATTTCCATACAATACACAATGTTTTGTTGCTTTGTTGTTTTTAATTTTGACAATCAAGCTTTCAATTCCAGGATCTTCCATGAGTGGAACATTCTCTCACATTTCTCACGGAACCATCATTCTCTTCATCTTATGTTAACTCTGTTTCCTCTGGGTGGTTGCACCAGGTAGCTCTCTCTAAGGGTGTTAGTGTTCTGAACATATGTGATGGTCCCCAAGTCACTGCACAAATGCTTGAGTTCAGCCTTCTCTGAGAAGGGAAATGATGGGGCCTGCTGCCCTGTGGAAGGTGCCAGGGAATGTTCTCCCATGTGGAGGGGCTCTCTCACTGTTCTAGGTGTTACCACCATCCAAGCACGGGACACACTCTCTCCTAGGCACTCCTGGGGCAGACTATCCTTTACTCACTGCCTGACCCAAAATTCCATGTGTTAATGGAGGCAGTGGTGTAGGATGCTGTGGGGCTAGCCACTAGGCTGTTCCATGCCATCCCCAACCCCTCTGACTCTTAATGGCCACACCACTGCCCATTCTGCATATAACTGTTCTACCGGGTTTTGAAATGTAACCCTCCTGTCCTGAACTAAATTGAACTCATTTGTTTTCCTTTTTTCCACCTTTCAGGGATTCAACATAACTTATACCAAAAAGATCACCACTTTTGTTTCACTTTCCAAACTATTAGGAATTGGGTGCCCTTTGGCTATGATGTCTAGAGACTGGGACAAGGAGGGAAGGACTGGAATACATGCCCATTCTGTCATCTTGAATAATTCTATACACTGATTTTAGAAGTGACACTTTTACAAATGGTTCTTAAAGGATTTTTCTATTGAATCCTTCAAGCATTCCCTAGTGAGAAATGTGTGTATATATGTGTGTGGGGATACCCTATGTGTGCATTTGTGTATGTGTATCTTTTTTCTTATCTTTCATAGTTCTTGGTTAGCACTTCCAGAACTATTTTGCATAGCACTGCTCATGGTGGGTGACCTGTCCAATACCCTCTTCACTAACAACTATGTCCCCTCCTCACAATCCAAGATGGACGATGGGGGACCCACCAGCAACCATGGTAGTCTTCACCTCTGAACACGGTTGGTTAGACTGGAGAGGGAGCCTACATAGGTTGCATAAATCAGAGCTTCTTTTCCAGAAATTTGAAAAAAGAATCTCACAAACACATGAAGTTCCACTAAGTGAATTGAAGATCCATGTCAAGGAGCCGTAAGAAGTGGAGTTCTAAAGGATGGTACTGTGCTGAAAAATGGAGATGTGGTCAAGGCAGGAAAGAGACACATGAGGGTCCTGAGAAGGAGAGAACATACCATGGTTGAGGGGCTGATGAAAAGCCAGAGGTCTAGAGGGCAGAGCTCCAGGGAGAATGCCTTTCTTCTCCCCCTCATCACCATCACTGTGTCTGCCCTGCATTGCTCAGGTAACTTGCCCACTGAGGTGAGGAAGAAGAGCTTGGGAGGAACCACACCCTGCGGGACAGAGAAGCCCTCTCAAGATTTCGATTCCCACCCTGAGAACAAAAGGAAGTAGTTAAAGTTATGAAGAGCAGTACTATGACTAGATGTACAGATTAAAGGAACATTCTGACCCAACTGTGGAGAAGGGGAAGAAGTTCAGTGAGATTCAGCAGCTGGAAGACTAGTGTGAGGCTAATTCACAGGCACCCATCTTTATCTTAACCCCAACTTTAATGGGGCCGTCCTAGTATTGCAGAGAAACTAAGTGTGATGGTCTCGATTAATAAATTATTAATTCTGTGAATTAAGGACACATATTACTAGATTACGCAGATTTCTTTGTGTTTATTTTAAGTCAGGAATGTAAGTGAATTCTATAAAAATATATTTTTGGAATTAATTGAATTTTTTGGTCTTTTTTGGTTACTAAGATATATATATATGTATATATTTCAAAATCTAGAGGAAAATTTACTTGGTTATGTAATGTATTTCATTTATACATATGAGAGGACTTTTTTCTATTTATGTTAATAAGAAAAGCTGATATATGGTTTTCTTTTGAAATATCTTTCTCCAGTTTCACATTTAAGGTTAACCTAAATTTTAAAAGCAGATTAGGTTAGCTTTCTTTCTTTTTCTCTGTCCTAAAACAATTTAAATAGCAGGAGTTCCATAAAGTCCAAAGAATTTACTCATGAAACTGCCTAGGACTAGACATTTTTGAGGAAATTATTCTTTGGAAACTTTGCTAATTGTTCTCTTCATTATCTTGTTTTTCTGCAGGAAGGTTTATAGTCTTTATAAACTGTTCACTTAACTCAGATTATTAACATATACCAGAATATATATTTCTCTCATTTCTTAATCTCCTTTGTGTATGTAAATGTCTTCTCTCACCCTTAATTTGCATGCATTCTTTTTTTTCCCTTCACTGATCTTTGCAGACACACATTCATATTGTTAATGTTTTCAAAGAAACCAGTCCTTAGAATTATATATCAGCTATGCATATTTTTCTGTCTTAAATGTAGTAATTTCTGTGTATCTCCCTCTAATTTCCACACTTATTTTATTTTTTCCCATCTTGAGTTAAAGATTTATTTACATTCATTTTCCTTATCTAATTAATTTATTTACAGCTATGCATTTTCCTGAGATTACAGCCTTGACCATGTCTCATATTTTGATATGCCCTGTGTTTAATGGCCCTTTAAAAATCCAAAAAAAAAAAAAAACCCCGCTGCTTGTTTTGTTTTGAATGCGGTAGGCGATATCAATTTTATTTCTCTGATTTATTTCTTGATTTCTAATCCTCACACTTTTGTTACAGGCTTAAAAATGCCATATATTATGAAGCACTTAGCTCTTATGCCATAGGAATAAAGTAGAATCTGCTTTCTTGTCTTCTTTCCTTCACCTTCATCACATTATGCAGATCATGTCTTTGTGCCCACAGAACAGGACACTGCTTAAGAATCACTGTGGACCTCTTCTTCCCAGCTCAGAGGTAAAAACATCCTTAGTAGAGTAATATCCAGAAACACACCTTTTTCTCATCAGTTGCTCTTAAAGTGTGCTGAAACTCATGATTAAAATAGGTACCTTTTCCCCTTAGGTTTCAATACTCAATATTCTAAGAATGAAGTGACATCAGAGAAGTAATTACTATAGCACAAGATGTTGAAAAGGTGAATAATAAAAATCAGATGGATTTCTTGGACGGGAAATCAGTTTACAGTTCAAACATAGGGCCTGGGTGGAGACACAAAACCAGGGAAAGAAATTAAAACACGTAAGAGTCAAGGGCAATGGTCAGAACAGCTTCAGAAAGTGAGATTTAATTAACAAGCAAACATGAGAGTCCAGCAAGAAAGGATGGCCAGAAGGACAGGGTTCTACTCTGTGGTTGGGCTATTAAAAGTCCTTCACTCACCTGAAGCTATTAAAAGAATCGAGATTTCATGATGCATCTAGTTGAACTTGTTTGGTTTTGATGTGTCTTCTTGTAATTTTATTATCACTTGGTAACCTTTTGTCTTTATTATGCAACCCTTGCTGCTGGATGAACTTGGACTCTATGAAAGTTGTGAGTAAACGTTCCTCAAAGAAATCAGAGGATAACCATCAGTCAGTAGAATAGGTAGTCATGTCCCTGATCCATAAAACGTTCTCCCGTGGAAGGATTCCACCATCCCTTACTTCCCACCTTTATGGTAGCTTTCTTCAAAATGGCCTCCATGAAACCACCCTGTTCTTGTATATGTATGCTTCTTCTTCAGGCAAGATTTGGCTTCTAATTTCCCTCTCCTTGAATCTTGGATAGCCTTATCGACTTGCCTAACCAACAGCATGCAGCAAAATGACTTCTATGACTTCTACTTCTATGACTTCCTCTTAGACTAAGTCAGAAGCAGCCTGTCAGTTTCCATCCTGGTCCCTTGGATTACTCACTCTTGGAATCCACGCATCATATTGTAAAGAGCCTGTGCCACATGGAAAAGCCACATGTGGGTGTGCCTGTCGTCAGCCTCAGCAGAGTGCCCTGCTGACCTCAGCTGCCAGCGTTTGCAGGAGTCTTCTCGGCCATTCAGTGCAACTGGACCTTTAGCAGACTGCAGCCTCATCTGATATCTGTCTGTGCCTGTGTAAAACTCCCCAAACAAGCAACCGGCTGGGTTCAGTCAATCCAAAGAACCATGATAAGTAATAATAAATTGTTCTACATCACAAGGTTTTGGGGTAGTTTTTACATAGTGATAGATAACCAAAATAATCATCCGTTTCAATGACCCCCAAGAAATGTCTTTCTGAGGGAAATGTGCATTCTTTACTTCTTTAGACATATACTACCCTCCTTTAGGCTAAAGTCAAACCCTTCTGACTAGAAGCACGCATACATTGAATATTTCTACTTTGATCCTCTGTTATGCTATTTGTTGGTCAAAGAACAGTATCATTTCCAGGTTCTTATTGAAGATGGTGACATCTCATTTTTATCCCCATCGATCACCTAATGGTAATTACAGTGAGTTTCCAGACTTTGATTTTAGTAAACTGCTGAGTTTACTGTTCAGCTGAATTGCTGTTGATATTTATCAACTGCCTTTTATGTGCCATGATAGAGACTGCAAGGGTCCCAGAATAATGGGTTTCCTGTGTTCACAGATCCTTTAGCTCAGGAGTTTAGTTAAAATATAAGGACATTGTGTAAACCTGGCGATTCACAGGCCTGTACCCCGGGGCTAAAAATACATTATATGTTTATAAAAAAAATTAAAAATATTTAAAAAATATAAGGACATTATGATTCAAGGATGAATGTGATGGGTTCCCCACACTAGAGGCACAAATAGACACATTAGGGCTCAAAAGAGGGAGAAGGTTAGTATCATTTGGAAGACAGTGTGGAATAGAATTAAGTAGAGGCAGATCTAATTTGGTTCCAAATCTGCCACTAGCCTGGACAAGTTACTTAACATTCTGCATTTATAATATAGAGATAAACACACTTTATTAACCAACATTCTTTCAATGCCTTTTTTAAGCAATTAACCTTATAGGATAATGAGAATAAGATAAAAATGAAGAAAAGAAACCCATGCTTATCTCCTAGACGATGCTTTATTGATTGTAGCTAGTGTTACTATTAACATCATCCTCTAATTAGTAAGCTCGCTCATAAATGACTTAATGGGGTCCCAGCATTTGAGCTGGGACTTTAAAAAATGATGTGCTTACTTCACAGGATATACAAACGTTAGCTAACCATCCATTAAAATGGGTCAGAGGTCTAAATGTAAGAGCAAAACTATGAATCTCCAAGAAGAAAATGCGGGTATAAATTATATGATTTTGTATTTGGCAATCAGTGGATTCTTTGATATGCAGGAAAAAAAAGTGCAAGCAATAAAAGAAAAAATACATATGTTGATCTTCACCAAAATTAAAGACTTTTGTGCTTCAAAAGTAAAAGACATTGTCAAGAAAGTGACAACAACCCCCCAAAGAATGGGAGAAAATATTTGCAAGTCTTATGTTTGATAAGGGGTTTGCATCTAGAATATATTTTAAAAAATTCAAAAGAAAAGTAAATCAATTAAAATGGGCAAAGGATCTAATAGACATTGCTCCAAAGAAGATAAAAAATAACCAGCAAGCATAAGAAAAGATGCCCAACAACATTAGTTTTCAGGGAAATGCAAATCAAAACCACAAATGAGATACTACTT
The DNA here is from genome assembly GCF_022355385.1 of Mustela nigripes. Taxonomy (NCBI): domain Eukaryota; kingdom Metazoa; phylum Chordata; class Mammalia; order Carnivora; family Mustelidae; genus Mustela; species Mustela nigripes. The sequence continues at coordinate 51,918,938 of NC_081572.1, read as the reverse complement.
CACACCCACTAGGATGACTATAATCAAAAAGTCAGAGGATAACAAGTACTGGTGAGAATGTGAAGAAATTAGAACCCTTACACACTGCTGGTAGGAATGTTAAGATGTGCAGACATTTCAGAAAACAGACTGTCAGGTTCTCAAACAGGTAAACAGAGTTACTATATGACCTACCAATTCTACTCTTAGGGAGATACTGAAAAGGAATTGAAAGCACATATTCAAATAAACATGTGTACATGAAGTTTCACAGAAACTCTATTCACAATTCACAATAGCCAATAGATGGGAACAAGCAAAACATTCATCAGCTGATGAATGGATAAGCAAATATGGTATATCCACATAATGGAATATTATTCAGCCATGAAAAAGCAATGGAGTACTGATACATACTGCCATATGAATGAACCTTGAAAATGGTATCCTAAAAAAAGAAGCCGATCAAAAGACCACATAGTAGGTAATTTCATTTATATGAAGTGTCCAAAATAGGGCATGTCTGCAGAAAGAGAAGGTAGATTAGTGGTTGCCTATAGCTGAGGGAATGGGGAGTTGGGTGATAACATGAGAGCAGGGTTTCTTTTTGAGTTGATGAAAATGTTCTAATATTGATTATAGTGATGGTTGCACAACTCAGTGAGTATACCAAAACCCATGAAATTGGACACTTTACATGAATGGATCACATAGTATGTGAGTTATACCTCAGTAAAACTGTGACCAAAAAATGATGTTCCATGTTTCAGCTTATGGTGGAGAAGATCAGTGGGAGGAGGTAGAACGCAGAGAACCCAGGTGGAGAACAGCCTGTGTAACAATGCAGAGTTGGGGCATTATCAAATCATAAGATATTTGCTGGCCACATCCTTGGAAATTCATCTCAGGTAAGGCAAAATGATGGAGGGTTATGAGGGCCGAAACATTCATTAAAGAATGTGCCCACAATGGATCCAGCAAAAACAGGTTGGGCACTGCAACCAGCGTAATGACAACAGAAAGGAATGGACACATCCAAGAAATGTTGTGTTGAGTTAATGGGATGTTTGCTCTGTCGGTTGAACTGGTTTTCGGTTCCTAAGGGACTCAAGTATGACTGTATAGTTCTGAGTCTATGAATAGGAAAAAGTGGCGCTGGGCTGATGATGGTGGGCATCCGAAGTCAGGAAAAGGAGATGTTTGCCAGAGCATATAGTAATTTAGGTTTGGACACACAGACCACAGAAGAGAAAGTAGAGAGGTGGTCAAAGACAGAGCCCTGGAAAACACTTATATACCCTAGCCGTGAAATGGGCCCAAGGATGCTCACCTCAAAACACTACTGGGTTTGGGTTTTGCTGTTGTTCTTTGGTTTTGTGAGTGGTTGGGGGCTGGAAGGATGGGAGATGGGGGAGTCTGACATTTATTGTTGACTATGCACCAGGCAGTCTAAGTTTTTTTTGTTGTTGTTGTTTGTTTGTTTTTTATTTTTTTTATTTTTATTTTTATTTTTTTTAAGATTTAATTTATTTATTTGACAGACAGAGATCACAAGCAGGCAGAGAGGCAGGCAGAGAGAGAGGAAGGGAAACAGGCTCTCTGCTGAGCAGAGAGCCCGATGCGGGGCTCGATCCCAGAACCCCGGGACCACGACCTGAGCCGAAGGCAGAGGCCCAACCCACTGAGCCACCCAGGCGCCCCTGTTTGTTTGTTTTTTAATATGCACTTATTTTCCCACAACAACCCCATGGAGTACATATTACTTTTATTATTGTCAGAATTTGAAACCAGATCAGTTTGGTTAATGATTATATCTGCTTCCCTTGATTATAAGGCATAAATGGGACAACGTATCTGATGGCCTAGCCCAAGTGTCTAGCATTCACAGGTGCTCTGCAAGTACTAATTTTCTTTCTCCACAACCGCAACAACGGGCCATCCATGGTTGATGACCTTGTCTCAAAGCCGGGATTTGAATTTACTAACTAGCCTCTCTGAAGAAGAGAGGTTGGTACCAGAAAGCCTCATTTCCCAGACATGGGTGACTGCTATATTTGATGACTCCATTCTTTGCATGTCTGCACACCCCTTGCTTCTCTCCTTCCCTCCTACCCCACCAATATCCCTTTAGGCCTTTGCTGAACCAGTGGGCTTGAATAATGATAAATGTGCATTGGATTTGAGGCTATGGTTAAATGCTTTTCGGGAATTTGGTGGAGGCCCACACACCCATCTCATCTGTAACTTACGTCACTGGAATCCAGGCTGCTAGAAACAGAAAGATGATGATCTCCCGCCATCCTCTCCAGCTAATGTCAAACCCAGGAGAGAGGAAAACTGCAAAAGGCTCATCTCTGCGAGCTTTTACAACAGTAAATTGTAGCTCATCAGACCCAATTCTTCAAGCCATTTGCTTTAATCTAAACCAGGATTTCTCATCTCCCCTTTTACGATCCCATTTCAGGCTCAGTGAAGAGATTGAGCAGCATGCCCATATGTTATCATTCTAATGAAAACAATCAGAGCTGGGTGATTATTAATCACCTGGCCTTATCATCCATTAAAGGAAAATCTTATTAACCAAAAGGCATATGTTTTGTTCCTGGATTCCATAGATAAAACCCTAAAGGAGACAAGGGACATGAACTAAAACTTTGGTCGTGTGGGAATTTTGGAAATGAATTACATGTTGTCAGTAGCTTCTTTAATTAAGCGCTCGTAAGGAGTTGGAAATGCAATATTCAGCCCCAGATGCGGTTGCCTGATTAAGTTTCTCTTTCTTTGTTACTGTCATTCTCATAGTTTGACATGAGTTTTGGAAGGCCAAGAAAACCAGAGTAGCTTTCACTGGCTTTTAAGTTAGTGTTCAGAAATCATTAGGCCCCTAAGGGGTACTGATCAGGACACTTTGAGGAAATCATGGCATAGCACCATTTAAACGCCTCGTTGTATGGAGTTTAAAGTTGTCCGTGAAAGGAAAACATTGTATAAACCATTTAAGGAACACGGTCAGCTTAGAAGACAAGTAGATGAGTTGCAGAAAATTACCAGCAGGGTCTTTGACCATGACCTCAAGAACATGGGCACCTGAGTTTCAGGTTCACAATGTGCAATATAAAGCTGGCAGTTTCAGAGGGACAGGCATTGTCTCAAGGGTGGTTCTAACTTTATGGAAGTCCCTGACCCCAGATAGTAAACCCACGGTTGTCTGTGGCTAACTGTTATGCTTCCCTCAGCCCATGAACTAGGCAAACCAAGCCCTCCGCTTAAAACCTGAGATTGTTTAAAATCCCTTCCCTGGAGATTTCATTCAGGAAAGCTGGAAGGACACTCAGGAGTCTTTATTTTTTACAGAGCTCTGCTAGGGAGTTCAATACACCTCCGGGCATGAAGTTCTAGGTCCACACCCTGTGGCCAACTTATGTGGATTCAGAAGGATTGTCTCTAGCCTGACACCAGCTTACCAGCTGATAGTATTATCCGTGCCTCAGCCTTCAGTGAAAGGTTTTTGACCTGAGGTATGGAAGAATGGGATATATTCCAGAAGAGCCGAAGATCTTGGTTTTTCATTTCTTTGGCTCTAAATAATCCTCCTAAGTAAGCTATCCAAATATTACCTCTTCCTGTGGCCCGCCCTCTATGTTTTAACTCACGCCTCTGAGCAGCTCTTGTTTAACATCTGGGTGACAATACATTTCTCAACACTTAGGAATAAGTCCTCCATGGCCATTAGGATGATAAAATAAGGCTGCCCATAGTGTGCAGTGCAGGTTTTCCAGGCTCTCAAAGGACATCAAAGTTCTCCCTTGCCAGAAACTGTGGGTGGAAAGTCATGTGAAAGAGAGCCTCCTGATTCAACGTGTGAACTGAGGACTGGTCCGTGGTTTGGATTTATGAGCTGTGAGCTGCCGTCCTTGAATGTCTGCATGGCCAGGGGGTGAGGTCATCAGGAAGCAGGTGTGTGGCTCCCTAACAGGTGTTTCCAAAAGAGGCTTTCAACCCTGGCTCCACTGCTACCTGGAGTACAGGGGCAAGGGACGCTGGACAGAAGAATCCTCAGTTAGTGGTGTTAGATCAACACGAGCGTTCCCCTAAAGGAAATCGTTAAGGCTGAAAATCACCATCACGTGATTGGAAAAGTTATGTCAGAAAACTGACATGACTTTCAGTACGTGCAGAGTCTGATGTGTCTGAGAATTTTAGGACAATTGGGAAACTTCAAACTGCAAGGAATGAATTCCTAAAAATGGGGAGTTTGCTTGCTCTTGCCTTCTCCAGGGTCCAGATGGGAAGGTGGAAAAGGAGGTAAAAGCTAAAAAGAATGAATGTGCCACCCAAGAAGAGAGCTGTGGTGAGCACATGGTTCTGTCTGCGAGCCTATCTCTGAGCCATCAGCTCTCTCCCATCCTGTCTGTGCAGAGTGAGGGGGCAGAGCCTATGTCCCTGCTCCAGGCTTGGACAGGTGACCTGGTGTCCAAGCAGAATCCCCCAGTCTTTTACAGAATTCTTGGAAAATCTGTCCTCTTTCTATTAGGTTTATGAGCCACATGGAAGTAAAGCTCTATTTTCCTGGGCCCATTTTGAGTACCATGTGAGGAAGGCCAGTTTGAGGGCAAGGCAACTCAAAGAACCCAGAGCCAACAGAGAGAGATCTTGAAGGCACTGTTTGAGTTCATGGTCCTAACCATGCCTAGAGTCACCCTGGTTTAATTTACATGAGCCCATGGAATCCCCTCTTTGTATAACACACTGTTTGTGAACAAAAGATCAAGACTTCGCCATGTCTCCAACAGACAAAAATGCCCTGGTCACTCATTAAGAATCATGCATCCATGAGTTAGAGAAAGGAATTGAGTAATCTGAGATGGAACCCTGGCCATTTGGCACCCTACAGCACCCTTGGTAAATCACTTCTATTTTGAATATTTCAGATTTTTTTCATTTAAATTTAAATTTAAATTTTCATTTCATTTTTCTTTTTTTTTCATAAATTTTTTTCATTTATATGAAAAATTTATATTCCATTTATATAATCAGGGTGGGCCAAGGTCAATTCTTCAACCCCATTATCTTACTATGAACTTGACGATCTTACAACATCTTACAACACCATTTTTAACTTAATATATGTGTAAAGTCTTCTCTAAATTTTGGCCTGATTATATCGCCCACGTAAAATGTGTTCATCTGTAGAAGAAAGAATAAAAAATTTGACCTCTTGGGACGCCTGGGTGGCTCAGTTGGTTGAGCAGCTGCCTTCGGCTCAGGTCATGATCCCAGCGTCCTGGGATCGAGTCCCACATCGGGCTCCTTGCTCTGCAGGGAGCCTGCTTCTCTCTCTGACTCTGCCTTCCACTCTGTCTGCCTGTGCTCGCTCTCTCGCTCGCTCTCTCTCTGACAAATAAATAAATAAAATCTTTAAAAAAAAAAAAAATTAGCATTTAAAAAAAGAAATTGACCTCTTAAGGGTTAACAGGCATTCCCTTTTTTTCTGTGACTAATTTAACTTTTTGAAGGTCAATAGGAGAAAAACAAGTCAGGGCAAGAATTCTCTGCAGACAAATACAGTAGTTTCAGGGAGCTTTCCCGGCTGTCTCTCACTGGGCTTCTGTGTTCAGAGCAAAAAGACACATTGTCTGTCCACAGCTTACAGAGGATTAATGCCCGTATGTTTCTCCAACTGCTGTCTCAAACCCTAGAATCCTGGAAATACTTCCTTATTGGATTAGTGGCAGCTAAAGGCCTCCGAACGAATACAGTTACCCTAATAGGAAGTGTTCAAATGTAATTTGTGAAATGAAGATGCCCTGACTTCGTATCCCTTATAATTAGACATCTAGAGAGACAGAGGCTGGCTTTTGTTTTAATAACAAATAAAGCTCTGCTCACTTCCTCTTAACACCCTCACAGGAAAAACTAAGGGAGCCCGTAGACCAGCAATCATGTGGACTCACCTCCCCAGATAGGTCTTTTCCTACCTATAAATCAGAGATAACGAAATTTGCCATGTCTCTGCTTTCAGCTTGGAATGGGAGTAAAGCCACCAGTCCGAGACTGAACTGTTCTGTAAATGCAATGCATCGATTTGTGAGGCTTTCAGATTTAGTTTGGAGAGCGGGGGCGGGGAAAGGCTGATTCAATTTTCTGCTAAGTGTTTTCCTTGGCCTCCAAGTTAGTCCTTGGATGTTCTGACAGTTGCAAAGCTGGTTGTTGGTTGTTCTGAATAATCCACTGAACCTTAAGGTAAGAAATTCCTGAATCCACATGGAGTTATGTTTGATGACTGAATACAAGAACACTTGAGGTCCGAGTTTTGTTTCCCCCAGCTCACTGCTACCAGGCTGTGGTTTGGCAATGGCTGCGTGGGATGGTCCCCTTCCCATGGCTGCATCCGTCTAGGGGTGCCAATGGCTTTGTCCTGCTAGCAGTCCCTGGTATGCTGTTATTTTTGGTTGGCTCGCCGTGCTCACACAGGCCCTTCCAAAATCTTACCAGACATTTGGACCTCCCCATCAACACATATTAATGACACAGATAGTGGTCGTCCTGGAAGCTAAGGGGTAAGAAGTCAAAAGACCCATGGATAGTATTTTCCCCAGTGTCCAAGTAAGTCATATATGTAGCCCTTTCCTCCTAGTCTTCTGTATCTGTGGTCAGCATTACCAAAGACAGTTTTACTCCATCCCATGTGGTTTCATTCCCAACATACCTATGAGCATGCATGCACATACCTGATTGAAAGCTGATTCCCAGCCCCAGGACTCTCTGTGACTCTGCCCACCTCTTCTGTTCCCCTTTACTCCACTGACACCCAAGATCAAAGTCCTTTCTATTCCCACTCTTCCCAAACTTTACTTCGGGTATTCCTCCCTCCAGAAGCAACCAGGTTGCTCTAAGTTCCAGTCTTTGTCTAGAAAGCCTAAGCCTGTAGCTCTCAGGATCCACAAGTATGCAGGCAGCAGATACACTGGACTGTGGGACAGCACAGATGTACCAGAGAGCATGAAGAGCACAGTGTCAGGGTAAGGAGGGAGGTAAGTGAGCCAGGAGCCACAGATAGAGAGATACCAGATCAGTGGCCTGATCTGGGACTCTTGAAGGCCATCTAGAAGTCTTGGAGATGAAGGGTGAAGACAATGCCTTATTATGAAACACAATGTCCAGATAGACTTGCCTTTGGAAGCCAGGAAATCAGATGGCCCCAGAAGCTGTGGTCTGCAAAAGGGGTGAGGAAAGGTTCCTGCAGAGATGCTCTGGGAGCACAGTCCAGGATTTGGAACCGAGCCCTTCTCTCCATCCCCTGAAACTGTTAGCCTTGAAATTGTATGCTTAAAAAATTTGCCTACATTTACATTGGTGGTCTTCTGTTTGTTTCCCTTGGCTTCATCAGCCCATTCCTTTTAGAGCCAACTTTGGCTACACTTGGAATCACCCCAGTGGGCAGATTTAAAAATAGTGATACCTGGTCCCCATCCCTCCTACTCCTGGATTTTAATTTAATTGGTCTAGCTTATAGCCTTGGGCATCTGGATTGTTAAAAATCTTCCCCCAGGTGATTGCAATACACAGCCAAAGTTGAGAATCACTGCATTCGAAAATGTCAACCAGACTTCCTTGAACTTGGGTAATTAAGGAAATGGGTATCTTAGCCATATTTGGGTCAGCGAGATGGAGAACAGGCTACCATAACACTGGAGCTGGACTTTGTGGCAAAGGGATGAAAATGAAGCTGCACCGCAGAGCAAATATGAAAGTAATATCTGAAGGACATTTGGTGATGCTCTTTCCCAACTGGTCAGATTGTTTTCCTTTTTGAGCAGTAGTCCTCAAACCTTAACAGCCTCAGAATCATCCAGAGGGCTAGAGCTTATTAAAACACAGGCTATTGGGGCTCACCCCCAGGAGTTTCCAATTTGGTAAGTCAGGTTGGTCCCTGGAACTTGTATTTCTGACACAGTGCCAGGTGATGCTGATACTGCTGGTCCAGGGACTACACTTGGAGAAGTGTTGCTCTAGACAAAGTTCCTCTCCATTCGTCCCTCAGCCATTCTTGATTTATGTGATTAAGATAGTGGTTGCTTTAGAGCCCCATGAGAGCCTTCCCATTCTGTGACCACACACAGGGAAACATCAATCATCCCAGGTCAGAAAGGACAGTAAAATGTTATCTCTTCCCCACAAGGTGCTTGCAGCCACACAGCGCCCGAGGCCAGTGCAAACGCTCGTGGGGATCTTGGATTTTAGCTGCTGTCATGAAAAAGGCTTGGTTCTTACAGCAAAGAACGCCCATGTGTCAGCAAGACCATTTCCTCCTAGGATCACAAATGGTTTCCAGTTGTGAAGAAAGCTCGGGGGACATATGGAAAGAAAAATTACCAAGTCCGTGGCTATAGTCTCAGTCCATCCCAAAATCGAATTGAAAGGAAAACGAGAGAAATGGTTTGGCTTCTCTCTATCCATTCTTGCACTCCTCTCTGGAATATATGGGTTTTCCTTGTTATTTCCCATTTCCAGTATTTGCTAAAAAGCTATCCCTTAAGATGTTAAGTGGAATATCAGGAGAGGATTCAAACACCTTTTTTTAAATATATGAGTACTCAATTTCTTTTTTTCTTTCCTCAAAACACAAACGTCTCACCATTCATTCTTAATCATTGCCTTTTCGTTTCCACACAGAAACACATTTTGGAAATGGGAAATTCGGTGCCAGCTCAGCCTTAGCAGAAGAAAGTGTTAACAGTTGAGACAAAAGACCTGAGTTCTGTTGGGCTCTTCCAAAGTCACCTCTTTACAGAAGCTCGGCTTAGCCAAACTGATCTCTCAGTCCAGGCAAGGACCATGACCTTTTGTTTGTTTTTATCCTCCATTCATACCAAAGCTTTGGGACCATTGTGACCTGACTCTAAAGCTGTGACTGGCAGGTGGTATCTGTGGTTCCCTAGGATATGCAATTCCCTGATGCATATGCGCACCCACCTAGGCTGCCTAGATCAGGGATAATGAAGATGAGACAATAGAGGATAGGGATCTTTCCTACCACTGCTTTGATTGACACCAGTGGGTATGGTGGACTAGCCCAGTAGATCCTGAAATCTCTGGGACACCAATTCCACAAATGCTGGCTCTTGCTGGGTGTCATGGACACACATCTTCGGGAGACACTGAGTTAAAGAAAGGTAATCATATCGGTCTCTTTACTTCAGGACCCCTCAGTACTCTTAATATACTAATATGCATGGTGAATTTTCAGGAAGGGGATTTATTGGGCCATAGGAGACATATTTGATCTTAGGAAAAAAGGAGGGGAGCTTCTCTTGGGATATTTCTGAAAAATTGCTCTGGGAAACAATAGTTAGACAACGTCTAGTCTCTTCGCACATAAATTCCACATTCCAAGTCTCAAGTCTCTACTATACGGGAATGAATCTTAACTAACCAATGAGACTCCAAGGTGGGGTTTGAGCCAACCATAACCATGTACCTATGACCTAAGAAGCAAAGTACTGTGAAGCCCTTCAAATATTCTTCCCACTCCCTCTCCATCACCTTGCTGGGGTAAGAGAGGAATTCTGGTGAAGAAGAAAGACCAACAGAGGAATTTAAAACACTAAGTTTCAACTTTTATAGGCATATTGTAGACATTTTCTTTCACTACCTTATATATAAAATATTTGGATCAGAGTATTCTTGCCAAAAGAGCCCTGCTTTGGCTAGAAACCCTTCCGAGAGACCAAAGTGTCTTGGTGAGAATCACTTTTTCTTAAAGAACACCAGCCATTAATTATAGAAGTGGATAATCAACAAATAAGCCTAGAATCAGAGGCTGTGTTATCTCTTCTACTAATTTCCCTCACTTGCCTCTTGTGGTATAATACATGATCTAGTTTGACATTGGACCACATCCATTGATGTGATACATGTTTGCTACTAGTGATATTGTTAACATTCTACATGCTTTAATGTTCCAAAACTTTATTCTATCACATTATATGTTACATTAATTATATGTCACCACATATTATATGATTTAATTATATGATTCTATAATTTCATATTCACAATTATGTCACAGTTAGAAAGTAAACATTGTCAATGTTTGCTTATTATAGGAGAGAAACCAAGTCTGAATGAAGTGATTATTATAGGTGACACAATTTGTGATCAGCCAGAGCCAGGATTTGAACCAAAATCCATCTGAAACAAAAACCTACATTCTGTACCACCACCTTAAGTTGTCCTTTCCTCCACAATTATTGGAATAATATTGAGAAAGAGAAAAAAATTCAAATGTTTCGGGTACTTTCTTAAACAATACCTCCAAATGCTCTTAACTTTAGCCATCATTAAAAAACTGCAAAGGAATGGATTCTCATAATGCCAAATACACAGTTAACACACAAGAGCAGAATCAGAAAATTCAGAGGTTTCATGACCTGCAAATAGTCACATCTCCCTGATAATAGATTTTACAGCAAATAAATAAACAGCTCTATAGATAAAATCTCACACAATGGGGCTGTAACTCCTCAAATGTACACTTTTAAAGATACACTCTGAACTCCTGGAATCAGGGATTTGTTATAAAAAAAAAAAAAAAAACCAACCCATGCAGGATCTTATGCAATGTTTGTATCTGGGTCGCCAAATTAATGAAAAAGGGAGAACTTTACAGTTAGCAAAGTGCAATTAATCTTCAAGTATGGTCTGTAAAGCACACTCATTTGTACCAATTAACTTCATTATTCTATTTGGGAGACTTCTTCGCCTCTCTGTATTCCAACCTTCTTTTAAGTTTTAAGTCTGAGCAATCTTTACTGCCTTATTTCTAGTTAAGATTGTAATAATTTGTCATTGGTGTGCAGACACTTTCTTAACTATTCCTGTGTTACAAATAAAAGCACCAGTATTGCTCGGAGGTTATCTCTGGAGTCCTACAAAGCCAAGCACTATAAAATGGTTAGACATTAAAGATGCGAAGAAAACCCCATAAAACAACACATAAAAATGTGTCTTGCCTGGCTATTTATGTGGAAAGAAGGTGCAGTTCAATCTTTCAAGCCAAAGACTATTTTGGAATTAAAGTTTCAGTCAGAACAGGAGTGTGGGGGAGGCTTCACCCTTTCTCTTTAACCTTCTTTTTACTTTTTTTTTTTCTTGCTTGTAAAACTGCCGAAGTAAAAATCATATGCTGTGTTGGCTTTCCCACTGGCCTTTTGATCTCTCATTCTCTATCCACTCTCTGTCTCTCTCTCACACACACACTGCAAGCAAAATCTGCTTTTTCTAGTTCACGTTCTTTTATTTAAAAAATAGAAATAAAAACTTGCTAAGTCAGACCTCTAACTCTTAGAGAAACAACTTTTATTTGTTTGTTTAGGCAGACTTCTTTTTTTTTTTTTTTAAGATTTTACTTATTTATCTGACAGAGATCACAAGTAGACAGAGAGGCAGGCAGAGAGACATAGACAGAGGAGGAAGCAGGCTCCCTGCAGAGCAGAGAGCCGGATGCGGGGCTGGATCCCAGGACCCTGGGATCATGACCCTAGCCGAAGGCAGAGGCTTTAACCCACTGAGCCACCCAGGTGCCCCTAGGCAGACTTCTAATTAGAAAAGAAAACTGAACAACACAGCTCTGTTCATACTCCGTAAAAGATCTGTGGATTTAACCAACCAAGGGAGATGATCCTTTTTTTAAAAGACTGTGTTCCACTACAGGCCTTAAAGGTGGTCATGCAGTCATGCTGGCCAAGGGTATGCATTGAGCTCTGCCGAGCAGCAACTGGTGGGACCACCAAAAAGAACAGAGAAAGATGGCGTTACCAGGTGGATGAGAAGCCAAATTCCAGGTATCATGGTTTTAATTTCCCTGTGTCCAAGGAGAACCATGTTAAAGGGTGTCAAATATAGCATCCAGATGGAATAAAGGATATCAAAGGTGAGCTCTGGCTCTAGGATGAGTCTATTTTTTGTCTTAGTTGATACCACATCTCCTGTTGGTTATGCACACAGAGGATGCTAACAGCCAGGAAGAGGGCAATACTTTCCGAGTTGCAGCAGATGTTGTCAGTGTCCTTCCTTTGTTATCCTTGGAGTTACCACCACCTCTGCACATGCAAATCTGACAGCTTCCAACTGCAAGTAACTCTTGGAGGGCTCTCTCTAGTTTATCTGAACTCTCTCAGAGCTGGAAGTCCCAGGGAGTTAACTTCACCTCCAGCAACCCTCAAACAACAACTGATTGGAGTTGATAAATGCCTAGTTGCATGGGTCTTGGGGTGGAAGAACCTTGACACAACAGTGTTCCCAACCAGAGTAGGTATCCCTTGCGTAGAGTGGTAAACTCAACGGTATGCTGTTTGTTGGTTTCCTGTTCTTCCTGTCTCTTATCTCTATACTTTACTGATGCTTTTTGCCATCACCTCCCAGATAAACCTTTTTGCATTTGAATACTTGCACCCCCAGAAACCCAGACAAAGACAGGTGCTCACACTGACAGAGAAAAGGCAGACATTAGAAATTCTAGATTCAGGGGCGCCTCTGAATCTGCCTTCAGCTCAGGTCATGATCTCAGGGTCCTGGGATCGAGTCCCACATCAGGCTTTCTGCTCGGCAGGGAGCCTGCTTCCTCCTCTCTCTCTCTGCTTGCCTCTCTGCCTACTTGTGATCGCTGTCAAATAAATAAATAAAATCTTTAAAAAAATTAAAAAAAAAAAAGAAATTCTAGATTCATCACAAGATTCTAAAAGTGACCCACTGTCATTGACCCTAGCTGTGTGGCCCAAACTTATCAGGACAGATGCCATGAAACATGAAATTCTGCAGGAAGGAGGTTCTACTCTGGATTCCCAAGACCAGTTTTCTTTTTTCTTTTTTTTTTTTTTTTTAAAGATTTTATTTATTTATTTGACAGAGAGAGATCACAAGTAGGCAGAGAGGCAGACAGAGAGAGAGGAGGAAGCAGGCTCCCCGCTGAGCAGAGAGCCCAATGTGGGACTCGATCCCAGGACCCTGAGATCATGACCTGAGCCGAAGGCAGCGGCTTAACCCACTGAGCCACCCAGGTGCCCACCAAGACCAGTTTTCTGAGCCATGCCTCGTCCAGGAAAGAGCATCTCTCTGTCCCTTAGGAAAAACCTAAATGATATTGACCCGTGGAAGCCAGCTCAGTCTTGCAGGTGATCGAGATGGCTGACCAGGATGACATCGTTTGTGCCAGGTACATGTTCTGACTATGGGGCTCTGTGAAGGGTTTTATGGGGGGAAGTGTGGAGTGCATTCAGGAATGAAAACTGTCAGGTATTCAGAGTGGAATGACTGGTAGAGCTATGAGCCATGTTCTCTGGGGGTCCTTTGAGAGTCAGGAGCCAGAACTTCTCATCCTACATCTGGTTTGCTTTTCAGCCTGAGTAAAACCAGTCATGGGTAGCTGGACAAGGTAAGTGCCTAAGAGGCCCAGGAGACTCAGAATTAGGACATGAAGGGAGGTAAATTGTTTCAGAGGAAAACCTTCAAAAAGGAAAAATGTGATCCAACGATAATTGAGTGTCTGAGGCTGGGGTAGGACACCAGCAAACAGAAACCCATAGGAATAGTGATGGATTCAACCGCCTCCCAAATGACAGAGGGTAGAGGAAAGTAGAGGATAAGGTCCTGTGTGTGAAGGTCTGGGAACATTTGCATGGCTTCACAAACTCCTTGGATGTTTGACAAACCTAAAGAAAGTCCGTGTAGCAAGAAAAAAATGAATGCCAAGGAATCTGGTAGAATATGAGGTTGCAAAGTGAGACAAGACCCAGATAATTTAAAGACTTGCAAGCCATGGTAAGGAGTTTTAATCTCATTCTAATTGTAATGGGATGGCATTGGAATGGTTTTAAGTAGAAGGGAAATATGTTCATATTTGAGTTTTATGAGATCATTTTTTGGAAACCAGCAGGAGAATGGGATCATTTATGGAATGTATTGGAAATGATGCTAAATGCTCTCTATGCATTATTTCACATAATCTGTATGAGAGCCTTCTTTTATTATCTCTGTGGCACAGAAAGGATATGTCTAGACCCTGATTACTTAATGGTAAGTAACGGAGGTAGGATGTGTACCCAGATATAGCTAATCTGGAGGTCTGAGCTCCAAATATGCTTCAGGATACTCTTGAGAACCTCTACATAAATTCTTTTTCCCAGCTCATCACCCCAAGCTTGTCGATGTTCCCATGGGTCTGATAAGTTACATAACAGGACCCACTATATTCTCAGTGGATATCCAGTGTGAGTCTTGGGTATGTATGGAATGGGGCTTTGTTTGGGAACCCCAATTGCCTAGAGTTGCAGTTGTGCCTTCTACCCATGATTCCATTATACCTGTTTATAAGTTGTGCAATGCTTTTTTTTTTTCTAAAGATTTAATTTATTTGACACAGAAAGAGAGCACAAACAGGGGGAGCGGCAGGCAGAGGGAGAGGGAGAAGTGGGCTTCCCACTGAGCAAGGAGCCTGATGGGGGACTCCATCCCAGGAGCTTGAGATCATGACCGGAGCAGAAGGCAGACACTTAACCAACTGAGCCACCTCGGTGCCCCTATGCTGTTTTTATAGTATTTTGAGAGCAGATTGGCTGGACAGCAGGATATAGCCTGAAGCCAATGTAATTTGGGGTCCTTGAGCCTCTGGAATCTCTTTTTGTAGACTCAGTTTGCTTGTCAGCCTTTTGACTTGGACCTTAGGAATGCACTTGTAAAACCCCATCAGGATCTTAAGTGGTTCCTTAAATGGACATTTGCCTGAACAAATCTTCCTTTGTGCAAACATGAAGGATTGAAGTGCATCTTGGAACATCTGTCCCTGCTTCCTGCCAACTTAATTTTTCTCATCTATTACTGTCAAGGATGTATCAATTCCATCTTTGAATCTCCAGAAGCGATTCACAAGTTCTGCATTATAGGACTGTATTTTCATTTTGTTTCATTCCCATTACCTGGGGTCACCCAGAAATCAGCAAACCCCAGCTCCAAGCTCCAAGACCATGCACATACCTCACCACATCCCAGATGCCCTCATTCTTATTTAACTCCTATCCTTCATGAGTTTTATTATCTGTAATAATCGACCCAAGTTGAGACAGCTTCTGGGCTCATGGCAGTTTCCCCAAGGTGAATCATTGTTCCTGTCATGTTCTCCCTTCTTCTTGTAAAACTTTCTGCAGCCTGCTCCAAGTGATACACCTGTGACCTGAGCAGAGCCATCCATTTGGGGCCCCAGCCCCACACTTTGCGACAGTTGAAGGAATGAATGGGTGATCGAAGCCTAACCAATCGGAGTTCCTCCTAGAATTTTTTTCTAATGAAACCAGAAGAAAGAAGCCTTTTCCCTCTCCAGACATGAAGGTGTTAAAATGTGCACTGAGATCTGCTTGAGGCCATTTAACCCACCTTGCAGGTTTATGACATTGTGACCAATGTAGCCATGTAGCCACAGACAGAGGGAAGCAGAGAAGAGGAACTGACAGGTCATGGGAACTTCCTAACTGTGGTTATGACCACTTCTCTGGGTTTGTTCCCGCAACCCACTGAATTTCTCTTACTTCTTTAAACTGCTTTAAACCTAATGAGAACCAACTTTTCCTAGGATGAATAAATAAAAAATAAATAGGTAAATAAAGAGAGACTAGAAAGAAATACCTCTATACGATGAGGCACCATAACCATAGAAGTGACAGTTTTTAACCTGATATGAAGGGACACCCAGAGAGAGGGAACAGAAGAGCCATGGTAATTCCACAGTGCAGTCCTGGATGTTTATAATACCAGCCCTACATCTTAGCCAAAAGTCTTATGTTCAGTAGGATCTGTTTAAGTGATGGATGAAATAATATATTTTAGAAATACTGAAATTCAAATGGTGATTTTTCTAAGCTCGGGTTATAAGGAACCGCATGCTGAATTCTAGATAAATAAAGTATTTGTGCAAAGGGCCTACCATATCGAATTTATAATTTCTTCTGACATTCTAAAATTATTTTCTCCAGCAGATACTTGGTTTCTATTCTAAATGCAAACACTTGAATAAACATAGACTCCCATTTTTTTCTTCTTTCTTATTTTCCTCCCCCTGCCGTTCGATCTTTCTTTCTTTCTATTAGTCTGAGTTCCTTGTCCCCGACTTGCCCTACCGACCTTCAGGACCGGCCATAGCTCTGATCATCAGAAGGGAGGGTTTTACCAAAAGTGCTTTGGTTTACAAAGCAGAGACTCCAACTTCAAGCATTTTATCTTGTGCACTTTCCCTCCAGCCAAGCCCCCAGCTTGCATGCTAGGAACTTGAAAGGCAGATCCATGAGTCAATATGCTCTCTCCTGAGTCATGATTCTACCCAAAAACTTGCTCCTCCGAGGATGGAGGCTCCACTGCATTTTGCCAATCTCCCAGAAGAGTCCCTTTGGTAAATTCCAGTCCAGCAGCTGGAGCTTTGCTACCAAACTTTGCTGTGCTAACCCCGGAGCTCTCCAATATTGCTTTCTCCAGATGCCCCCCCCCCACTTGGCAGATGGTCCAAGGACACCTTGCCAGAACCCACTTGCCACCTGTCCTCTCCCATTATGCAGTGAGATCCGTACTTGCTCATGTTGGGCGTCTTTCCCCTGTGACTCACCCCTCCAACTCAACTGACCCCTCTTTTTCATCTGGGTGCAGACTGTGGCTTCTCCTGCTGCAGTGAACACTTCCCTGCCTTTACGAATTTTGCCATCTCTATCCCATCATCCAAGTTTTTTGGATTTGTGTGCATTTCTGATCCCAAAATAGCAATACCCGCCAGGTATTTCTAATCTAGTATCTAGCTCCTTGTCTCTATTTATAATGGATATTTTATGCTCCTTTTTTTATTGGTATAATTTCCTGAGTATAAGATTCCGATTCCCCTACACTTCGGCATGTGAATCGCCAAGGATTTTTTATTTTCTAATTCCTCTAAACTTTATGTTGAATTTTACCAATAACTTGCAATCCATATTGCATTATATATACATATATCAACCTCTATGTCATCCCTTTAAGATCTTTTTATAGATTTTACTCTATACTTGTGTTTTTGACATAATCTCTCTGTATATAACTTTCTTTTTTCTCCTTTTTTAAGTGTTCTGGTTTTGCAACATTCTGCCATTCTTGCCAAACTAGCCATTTCACAACTCCACCTCCTTTCCAGAGGAGGACTCCTACACTTCAGCATTTCATTTTTGATTGATAGAATTTAAATTTTCTAGGAATTTTAAAATTCACTGAGAATCTTGCCCTTTATTTTCTAAGCAAACTATAATTAAACAAGTAACAAAAAAAATTATGCATTTATCATTTGTAACTTGCTCTTGCTCCAACAGCAGGTGTGTGAACTACCTTTGGATTACCTTTGGATTTTTGAACTGCCTTTGGATTCTTTTGATATTTCATGAAATATTAAAAACAGCCTTCCTGGGGGCACCTGGCTGGCTCTGTCCATAGTGCATGAAACTCTCGATTGTAAGGTCATGAGTACGAGCCCCATGTTGAGTATATATATATATATATATAAAATAATATTATTATATATTACGTTATATATAATATATATTCATTATATATATTTTTTAACTAGGCTTCATGAAGGAGAGTACCTAAGTGACATCCAGAAAGCAGAAGAACTGCTTGATTCAATATGATTCTTTTAAAATCCTTGACATCGAGGTGCCCCAGTAGCTCAGTTGTTGGATGTTGGCCTTTGGCTCAGGTCATGGTCCCACGGTCTTCAGGCTCTCTGCTTGGTGGGAGGCCTGCTTCTCCCTCACCCTCTCCCCCTGCTTGTATTCCCTCTCTCGCTGTGTCTCTCTGTCAAATAAATAAAAATCTTCAAAAAAAAAAAAAAAAGTAAAATCCTTGACATGTTATTCCTCTTCCATTTATATTAATTTTCTGTTTTTCATGCATGAAGCAATGAAAAGTTTCTAATACCAAACATTACTTGCTCCTAGTTTCCTGTTATCGTGAATATCCCATCCAGGCATTGGAGACTGTGCCTGATGCCTCCTTGTCCTGCTCACCTCCTCAGAACCACACCAATCAGTCCGGGAGTGGCTGTGTGGGCAGGGTCCCTGCTGCTTCCCAGTAACATTTTCTCATCAGAAGCACACTGTATTGTAAACTTCAGAGCTGCTAACAGACTCAGTCTCAGTTGCTCCCATCACAATAAAGAAATAATTATTTGATGTGATAGAGATGTTAGCTAGCCCTAGGTACTAACCATATTGCAGTATTGCAGTATAGAGATGTAGCAAATCAATGCATGACTGAACCTACACTTGAACTTACACGATGTTATAAGTCAACTGTATCTCAATAAAAATAAATTTTGAAAAATCACACAGTGGCAGCACCTGGGTGGCTCAGTCAGGTAAGCGTCCCACTCTTGATTTCAACTCAGGTCATAATCTCAGGGTCCTGCGCTCAGTGTGAAGTGCACTTGTCCCTCTCCCTCTGCTCCTTCCCGCCCCCGCTCACTTTCTGTCTGCCTCTTTCTCTCTCAAATAAATAAATAAGAAAAAGCAAACAGCATGGGTGTTTTTACATTCTAAAAACATTTTTGTATTGTATGAATACAAAGGAAAAATAGTTTTCTTTAATGGGAAGAGAAAAAAACAAATTGAAAGATGAACAGGAATGGAAAAATGGCCAAAGACTGTGAAAAAAATCATTGACAAAAGAAATTCAAATTGACAATAAACACAAGAAAAATGTTCAATATCAGGTTCAAAAACGTGAAAATTGAAATCACAAGATGCCCCTATTCATCTATCAGATTGGCAAGATTAAATACACTCTCAACCTCAGAATTTCGGAAAATAATAAGAAATTGTGTTTTCATTCCTAGAAAAGGGTGAATTAGAACATTCTCTCTAGAATCAGTTCAGCAAAATGTAACAAAAGCTTTCAGTTTTATGAATAGAATCCATATGGAAGTTTCTAGAAATTTTATTTCTTTATTAAAAGAAATAAACAGCGACATGAGTAAACTTTTATCCATCTGTATAATTATAACAACATTACTTAGAATAGTATAAAAAGGGAATTGGCTTTCTCAGTGTTTCTGTGCAGTGAGAGCACAAAGCCATTAGAAATCACATACTATAAGAATACAAGATAGTTTTTTATAGCATATTGCCAACTAAATATAGTATGAAAATGATATGGATGGTTTAATTATAATTATTTTTAAATTTTGACACTTGTATACATGCATAGGACAGAATAACGTTGATGCCAAAGGTTATTAGTGGCTATTTCTGGGGGGTGAGATAGGAAGAGATTTTCATTTCCTCTTTTCATGCTTCTCTATTTTCCAAACTATTTACAATAAATAAGCCTAACTTTTTTAAAAAATTCAACCATTAGCATCATTGAAAATATCCCAGAATTCATTCTCAGTATTTATCTATTTCCTTTTTCCTCTAACTAATCTGATTTTACCCAAACAACAGGGATTAATGGAGAGGGGGAGCATACCATCTCCTTTTTATTTCCATTTTGTTATTAATATTCCACCTGTATTATTTTTTGTGCTGTGAACTATCAGTCAGTGATTGAAAAAGAATCAGCATCATGCCAGCTACTAGGACAAATTTTAATGATAGCAAATGGTCCATGCTCTTTCCTGAGTTCCAGGTACTGTTACAAGTGAGGGATATGCGTGTGTGTGTGTGTGTGTGTTTGTGATATGTGTAATTCTCACCCAATAGCTCTGGCTCCATGAAAGAGATTTATTTGAGAGAGAGCACATGAGTGGAAGGAGGGGCAGAGGCAGAGGGAGAGAGAGAATCCAAGGAAACTCTCTGCTGAGCTTGGAGCCCGACCTGGGAATCGATCTCAGGACCCTGAGATCATGACCTGAGCCAAAATCAAGAGTTGGACGCTTAACCAACTGAGCTACCCAGGTGCCCCTCCATGAAATAAACCTTAACAGCATCTGCCTTTTATGAGTGAGGACACTGAGAAGACAACTTAAGTGACCTGCCTAGATTCACACAGCTAATGCCCATCCAAGCCTAGATTCAAGTGCAGTTGGTCTGCCTAGCATCTGTGTCCAAATCACCGTAAGATTCTATTTCTACAGGGATATCCTAGAAATAAGCAAAGAGCTCTGGGTGGCTCTTGTTTTTTGCTCTTCTTTCTAATAGTACTTTGACTAAGGTAGGAATAAATAAGAATTTGGGGGCTGGCCCGGGTCCTTAACTGCCACTTATAATATTATTTCTATGGAAAAAAAAATCACTGTGCATTCCAAACAACTGACCTACAAATGAAGTTTCTGAATAGTCTATTTGCAAGTTGGGGGTTGCCTGTACATCTCACAAGGAAATTATTACCAAGGGAAAGACATGTGTTTCCATCCAAAATAAATGTCTGGAAATTATTTGGCCTTTGAATAAACTCAGGCCATCCATCTTTAGCCAGGAGTTTACTCTGAGGACTCTTCATCAAGTGCTTACAATGTGAATAAAGAGTTTTTGGAATGCTAACATCAAGTCACAGACATGGTTCTGGAAGCCTTAGAATTTTCACATGGGCACAGACATGCTCCTGGAAGAAAGTCCTTAGGGGCTGCCTGGACTTCTTGAAGAAGAGGTGGAAAATCATGAGAGCTGAGCATTTCCTGATCCTTTTAGAAGTAAATGAATGTTATGCTCTGAACTTCAGTGAAGATGAGATATCTAGGAGGGAGAAAAGGCTCAAAGTTGGCAGAGCTTTAAAGCTGTATAATTTTTATTGTTTTTAAATGTGTTCTAATATATGCTTGGGTTAGCCTGCTGAAAGTGAACCACACATTTAACAGGTTGTAACAATTGCCTACCAAACTCTCTCAATCCAGTTTCTAATTGCAGTAGACAGATTCTGATTTTGCTTAATTTCACTTTCCAAAAAGTAAAGCTGTTTAATTTCACTTTCCAAACGGTAAAGCTGTCATGGAATTTCATAATTATGTAAAAGTCATAAAGCAATAGCATACTGTAGCCTTGGACAGATATCTATTTAATGGTACACACTTTCTCCTTCAATAATAAGAGAAAGTGTGGATGCCCAGAAATAACAAAAATATCACTACCTGAGAAACCAAGAAAGTCTAAAGATACAGTTTATAATCCTATTGAGGGGGGGGAAAAAAACCCTCCTATTTGAGGAAGCCAAGAAGAGGCAACCAACTCTCCACATTGCAGAGATACTAGCCACATTGTCACAAAATGAAAACTTTACAAGATTAAGAAAGAACAAAATCAAAATCTATACTTATAGTGGAAAAAGCAGTCATAGGCATCTGAGTCCCTCAAAGAACAATGGCCAGCTTTATTACCATAAAGAAAAATTCTGAACTAGAAAGTAAAAATCTTTAACAGTAATGGCTAAGAAACTCATTGCTTTGGACAGAATGTTTATTTTCCCTCAAAATTCATATTTTGAAGTCCTAAACACTAATATAATGGCATCAGGACACAGAGTCTTCAGGAGGTGATTGGATCTTGAGGGTGGAGACTTCATGAATGTAATTAGTGTCCTTATAAAAAAGACTCCAGGGAGTTCTCCTGCCCCTTCCACTGTATGAGGACACCTTGAGAACTGTCATCTGCAAACCAGGAAGAAGGTTCTAGCCAGATGTTGGATCTGCCAATACCTTAATCTTGGACATTCCAACCTCCAGAACTGTAAGAAATAAATGATTGTTGTGTAAGCCATCAGGTTGATGGCCTTTTGTTATAGCAGCCTGAATGGACTAAGACATTCATTCTGAAGGTGTTTAGAAACAGCTTGCTACAACAGGGGCATAATTTTGATACATCTGTTTGTCACTAGCTTACTTTTTACACGTAACAGACTTGCAGTGCCATCTGGTTCTTAGAGTTTAGAGGCCCGGGAATAATCCACATGTCCAGTTATCTTGATTGAAGAAATGGTCAGGGCACTCCAGGTTGGTAGGTGACAGTTTTCATAAGCAAAGGGAACTTACATATGAGACTTGTCTTGGGCAGTCACAAGACAAATGGATCCCCACACCAGCCTACCAAATCTTAAAAGTTTACAGAGACCCTAATTGTGTTTGGTCACGTATGCCATGCAGGTGTTCTCAACACCACACCACTATCTCAAGGCTAGGACATTGGAACAGCCTCTGGAAGTGAGAGAGTCAAGCGAAACCCAAATTGCAAGGATGGGGAGGGGAGAGAAAAAACTCTGAGTGTCTGGGTCCAGCTCATGGGTCAATCAGTGGTCACATCTTTTTTTTTTTTTTTTTTAAAGATTTTATTTATTTATTTGACAGAGAGAAATCACAAGTAGTCGGAGAGGCAGGCAGAAAGAGAGAGGGAAGCAGACTCCCCGCTGAGCAGAGAGCCCGATGCGGGACTCGATCCCAGGACCCTGAGATCATGACCTGAGCCGAAGGCAGTGGCTTAACCCACTGAGCCACCCAGGCGCCCCTGGTCACATCTCTTTTGATGACCTCACCCACAACATCCTAAATCTCAGAACATGAGTGTGGTCTCTTAAAAGACTCTGAGGCATATCCTCATATAATTATTCTACATAAAGGTGTAATTTTATTGAATTAATGATTTTTTGTTTCAGTTGTTAAGTACAATGATACTGACAACAGGTTAGAACTACACCATATGGTGTGCTAACCGCTGGCCACAGATGGCTAATAAACCCAGGAAATGTGGATGGTCTGAACTGGGATGTGCTGGGATTGTAGAACACATATGGGATTTGAAGACTGAGTACCAAATAATAGAAAATATCATCATAATAATGTTAATATTGCTTACATGATGAAATGATAATATTTTGGGTATAGTGTACTAAATAAAATTCATTTTTAACATAAACTTCATCCATTCTCTGTCCTCCTGTGTGCTCTAAGAGAATGACCTCTGAGGTCTGAGTCAGCCAGACTTCCATACTAGTGGGTCTCTGGTCTGAGGAAGATCTGAAGAGGAGAGGAAAGAGAGGTTGAGATACCCTGTCCTTTTCACCTCTCCCCAATTTAGGGCCATGTCTCCTGTAGACACTGGATGTCTTCATGACTTTAGTTCCCACCTGGTGGCCCCTCCTCAAGGCTTCATCTTTCATTGGGGTCTGACAACACAATGTCCTCCTTTTGCCACTTTGGGTCCAAGGAGGTACTAGTCACTGGCTGCTTCACCATCCCTTGTTGGTTCCCTCAAGTCTGCCCCCTCATCAGATCATCCCTTCATTAATGCCTTTCACTTGAAAGACCTAGGGAGAGTTCTGTTTCCTGCCAAGACCTACTGACACAATAGCCTATTCTTTTCCCCCATGTACCAACAGGAAAAACTCAAACCCAGGGCCTGCTGACATGATCACTTATGTTAGGTCAAGATGAGTTTGATGCCCTGAAATCAGCCTACTCTCTTCTTCTTAACTATCCAGATGCTTTGTGTAGCGATCAAGGTACTGTGCCGAGCTCCTAGGTGACCCCAAATTCCCAAGTCCTAGTTTCACCTCAAGAATATGAGGAAATGAGGGAAGCCCCCAGAAAGCAAAATGGGCAGCTGAAAGATTAAGGGTCCACAGAGTTACCAGTACAGTGTTTGGGAGTTTGGAGGAGGAAGAAATATGTGAGTGTGGTCAGGGTTTCTCACTCAGACTTGCGATCATTTCTCCAACAAATGGTAAGAAATGTAACAGTGGTCTGGAATACAAAATCCGGGCAAAAGAGTGGTAAATAGTTGTAATACGCACCGTTCGTGCTTCTCTAACGCTTTGTATGTGCCTAACACTCTGCTAAATACTGTACATAATAATTATAGCCATCACTTCCATGTAGTGCTTGGAATCTTCCAGGTACTTTGCAAGCATTTTATGGGCATTGACTCAGTTATTCCTCATAACAACTTCATGAGATGGGTAGTATTAAAAGATAAACTGAGGCATATTAAAAATTTTAAGAGTTTGGGCGCCTGGGTGGCTCAGTGGGTTAAAGCCTCTGCCTTCAGCTCAGGTCATGATCCCAGGGTCCTGGGATTGAGCCCCGCATCGGACTCTCTGCTCTGCAGGGAGCCTGCTTCCTCCTCTCTCTCTGCCTGCCTTTCTGCCTACTTGTGATCTCTGTCTGTCAAATAAATGAAAAAAATCTTTTAAAAAAACTTTTAAGAGTTTATTTGAGCAGGGGCACCTGGGTGGCTCCGTGGGTTCAATCTCTGCCTTCAGCTCAGGTCGTGACCCCAGGGTCCTGGGATTGAGCCCCACATTGGGCTCTCTGCTCGGCGGGGAGCCTGGTTCCCGAGCTCTCTCTCTTTGTCTGCCTCTCTGCCTACTTGTGATCCCTCTTTCTCTCTCTGTCAAATAAATAAAATCTTTTTTTAAAAAAAAGTTTAAAAAAAAGAGTTTATTTTAGCAAAAATCTATTTAAATCAGTGCCAAACCCAGAAGTAGTTAGCAGTGCTCCAGCAACAGAAGTCAGGGGTAAGACTTCTACAGAGAAGACACAAAAACAAAGCAAGGAAATTGACTGGTTACACCTTAAGTTTGCCTTATTTGGGAATGGCTTGATAGCTTTTTACAACTGTCTTTAGGTTTTGATTTCTTAAACTTCAAGCTTTTAAAGGCTTAGGTTTTGGGTGGCTAACAGGCTGCTAAAGCATTAGAACCACCTCTGTCTATGCCTCCTTGCTTAACTAATTAAAAATATTATTGGGGGGAGCTGGGTGGCTCAGTGGGTTAAGCCTCTGCCTTCAGCTCAGGTCATGGTCTTAGGGTCCGGGGATTGAGCCCTGCATTGGGCTCTCTGTTCAGTGGGGAGCCTGCTTCCCCCTCTCTCTCTCTGCCTGCCTCTCTGCCTACTTGTGATCCCTGTCTGTCAAATAAATAAATAAAATCGTTTAAAAAAATAGTTTTGGGTTCCCATTTTACAGATGCAAAACCTGGGACACAGATTGGTTTCATCAACTTGCCCAAGGTCTCCCGGCCAATGACAGAACTTGGAGTCAAGCCAGGCATCCCAGCTTTAGAAACTGCATTTGTAGCCACTGTGCCCTATACCCTCTTAGAGTGAATCTCGGGAAAACAGTTAAATCGCTCAGCTGATTCTCACAACAAAAATTCTCATTCTATAAAATTCTAAGGAAGATGGAGCCTCAAAATAGCTTTCATAACTTGCCAAGATGTTGACTATTCACTATTCTTTTGTAGTGCCTCCCAAATAGTCCTGGAAAATAAAGTGGGCCAGACCCTAGAGAGCTTTCAGTACAAAGATATGTGGTTTTGTAGATCTGTGATAATTCTTCACTTGACTTTTCACTTTCCCCCATGCCTCCTGTTCCTACCACCCACCCATGATCTCTGATTCCTTTTCCACATCAGCCCCATCTCTGTCTTCTTCTCAACAGTTTACCTTCTTTTCTTCATCTTTCTTCCTGCATGAATTTCAATAATACTAGACACTCAACAGTTGTCATAACCCTATCCATTTTCACCACCCTGACTTTACAAGTGGACGGATGGATTTGACCCCGGCAGCTTCAGAGACCAATCTGGATCACCCTATATCATCGTTATAGATTATCAACTTAAAATGATTGATTCAGGGTTAGAAATAGTAGGGTGCTGGAGATAGCTCTCATGGGCTTCAGAGAGTCAGTTGTGTGGACCTCTTCCCAACTTTGGGTTCAGTGATATCACCCTGGTAATTTGAAATCAGCCATGGTGAGAGTATTTGTGCTATGGCATTCAAATTTTACAATTGGGGGTTCTCTCTGTTTTTCTCTCTCTCTCTCTCTCTCTCCTCTCTCTCTTTGTCATTCTGTCTCTCGTTTCTGTTTCTCTCTCTTTCTTTTTGAGAGAAAGTGCATATGCCCATTGTTAAACATTCAACTACACACTACTAGATGCCCATAACCTAATTTAGGTACATGAGACCTGAGGAGATATTTAATCAGCCTAAGAGGAAATCGCTGAAGAAGAGGCTTTTCCTAAGACAGAAGATTATAAAGAAATGAGATCACAAACTGCTGAAACAATTCGGTTCACCATGAGAGGCCCCAACCAGATGATAGAATTGACACACATGAAAAGATCAAAGAAATCTAGAGTCAGAACCCTGATTGTGTGAACCTCTGAATCAACCCCCCGAAGCCCATTTACCTCTTTACTCCTCAGTTTCATGAACCAACAGAGTGCCTATTTTAAAACCAGTTTGAATTGGGATTTTTTTTTAACATCATCAATTGAAAGATCTTGAGTTGATATACAGCTATGACTAATGGCAAGAATACCATATTGCACAACCCCAAAGGGGATCATTCACATTGAAGTCATTGCAAAGAGTTCGATGGGACCCAGCTTGCAGCCATGTGTGGCTACCTATTCCCTATCATTCAGCAAGAGCCACCACTCCCTCCTCGTTCCCCACTGATTCATTCCATTGCTCTATTTTGATTAATCTCTTATTACCCTGCCGCATGTAAGACACCCATTGGCCTATTTTTTAATTCCTCACTTCTTCCGACAAACAACCTTTACTGCCTTCTATCCTTGTTTTATGTGTTCTATGGCCACTGGGAATTCCTAAAAAGAATGAATAGACCCTTTAATGCTGGCCAGGTCCTTTGATTAATCAAACTTTTCCCACCAGTCTTGCAAATATTTATCCTGTTATTTTGCTTTCCATTTCCTCTATATTGGCCAACCTGAGCTATTCATCATCCTCCAAAAATGTCCAACAAATATGAATTTCAGCACTTCTGTGCGTGAATTCCATGCTCCCTTTATCTTCGCCTATTGAAATCTTATGTTTTCTGCAACTCCCAGTTCAAGTCCCTTCCCTTGCAATTGTCTTAGTCCAATATTGTTACAAGAAATGGACCTTTTAAGTTTAAAGAGCTAGAATTACAGGGCTTGCTCACAGAACTGCGGGCACCAAAACCAGCCAGGTCTCACATGAAACTGGAGTCAGAGGTACCAGAAAATCGGCAATGAAAGTTCTTCTTTCCCTCTCTGGGGCTTCAAGTGTCTGTTTGTCTCCTTCTCCCTTCATGTCTTCTTCATTATTTTCACTCGCATTATACCAGCTCTCTGTACTTTTGAGGTCCATTGGCTTACTTGTCCCATCAATGCGAGTCCAAAGGAAACTGAGTGCATTTTTATTGTATCCCAATTTCTTAATCCCTTGGAGAGAGAAGCTTGTAGATCCAACTGAGCCAGTGGGTTGATCAACCTGGGTCTGTTGTCCACCCTTTAATCAGTCAACTATGGAGGTGGATAGAAGGTAGATGATTACATGATGCCTTTGGCTATGGCTTCTCAGAATGTGGGAAGATTTAACTCTCTAAAGAGGAGATGTACAGGCACAGAAGAAGTGATTGGCATCTCTAAAAACTAATCATCCCCCATAGAGGGATCTGAATTCCCACATCTTCTACTTCTTATTGCATTTCTCTTAAACTGCTGTAATTTTATTTATGTCTCACTTCCCCTACTAGGATACAAGGGACATACTTTATATTATATTACATACACCTTATATAAGAACCCACCATTACAACTGGGTTCTCCAGAAAGCAGATTCTGAAATATAGTTCATATGCAGGATGTTTACTGAAGAATGACTTTGGTATCAAGGCTTGTGGAAAAGAGAAAAGAAGCACAATTGGGCAAATAGAGAAATGAGCTGCAATGGAGGCCATCTGACAGCCTCAACCTCTTCCACAGGGAGCCCTACAGCTAGAACATGACTCCAGCAGTGTTCTAGTTAGGCTGAGATAGTCAGGCCTCTGTTCCTTGCATCTATCAGCCATTGGATGCCAGCCTTTCCAGAAGGGGTATGCATTTGTGCCATGGGGCTCTCTACAGCTGAGATAATCAGCTGGGCTAACAGCTGGAGGCTGTGTGCTGACAGCCTGCCCAGCAGCTGCTGCAACAAGTCCTTTTTTGAAGGGGGATCTGGAGGGCACCACACAGTGACCACATGTCAACTGCAGTCACTGTCATGCATTACACAACACATGTGTGTTCACATCTGTTAGCTACTTCAGAGCAGAGAGACAGAGGGGTTGGGAGGGAAGGAATGGAAGAGGAGAGAGAATGAGAATAATTGTTGAATTAAAGAATAGATGGATGAAAGGAGCCTGGGTGGCTCAGTCAGTTGAGTGTCTGACTCTTTGGTTTTGCTCGGGTCATGGTCTCAGGGTCCTGAGTCAGGCTCCATGCTCAGGGGGATTCTGCTTGAGGATATTCTCTCTCTTTCTCCCTCTGGCCCTCCCCTACTTGTGTGTCCCCACACATACTTTTTCTCTTTCTCTCAAATAAATAAATCTTTTTTTTTTTTAAGAGGGGATGAATGAATATATACAAATAAGTCATTTTTTCCTACAAGTCCTACTAGAAAAAAATGAAACGAGGAAAAAAACTCCCAAGGTTTAAAGTCAGTGATGTGTGCAAACTTCAGATCTGCTACTTATTGAGGCTTCAGGCAAGTTACTTACTAAAACTCCGATTATAGCAAATATATACTCCGTGCATGTCTGTCTCTATATTGGCGTGACCCGGATAAAGTGTGCAAATGGAGGACCCTATCCCAGATGTGTGAGTAGGCACCTTGACCAAGTCCTGCCCACACTCCTTGCCCAACACTATTGTTAGAAGCCCCTTGGACACCCACAGATCTATATGTGTATACCACTGTGGTGTGGTCCTCCCTTAGGTGCACAGACCCAGAAGAAAGACTCTCATATGTTCTGAGTGGCACTCCCTTTAGTCCACCCACTCCTTACTTCATGGGGAGGAGGCTGGAATAACACAAAGAATGCAGGCCCCTCTAAATTATTAACAGGCTTAAATCATTTAGATATTCATCTATCAATGACTTTTCCTGATTCCAGCAGTTCTGCATCGACTTCATAAAGTCCTTGATGTTTTGCAAGATTTGCAGCTTTTCTTGGTAATGTTTGTGACTAGCCTGTATTTGATGATTGCCCCCCAATGTGTGGAGGCGACAGAACCATTCCCTAAAGTTAAACTGGGAGGGAAGATGTGAAACAAGATGGGACTGGGGAGGGAGATAAACCATAAGAGGCTCTTAATATCAGGAAACAAAGGGCTGTTGGGTGGGAGCGGGGGAAGGGTGGTTGAGTTATGGACTTTGGGAGCATGGTATGTGCTATGCTGAGTGCTGTGATTGTGTAAGACTGATGATTCACAGACCTGTAACCCTGAATCAAATAATACATTACATGTTAATAAAAACAAAAACAAAAACTGGGAGGGCTGTTGACATAGGGATCAATTTTGTGCATCAATAATGGTGAATATTCTTGTATTGTGAAGCATTTCACTTCCATCTGAGCCCTTTACATGCAGACACTTAAATAATACATACCCAGACAATGAGTACCTTTTATATTAGATTCCACCTTTATATGGATGGACTGGCTATTGGACCAGGATACCCATTCTAGTCCTACAGACAGAAAAGTGGACTTTCTTGGGTTAGCTCTATGCAGCTATCTTATGGTCTGAATGGGGAAGAGACACAGACAAATGCTAAAAGAGAGGGATTTTTTAAAAAGCAAAATAAAAACTTCCCTGTATATCAGGCAAAGAAAAAGCAGCCACACCTCCTATTTGTACAAACAGTGCTAGTGAGGTCTACTGGTTAAGATGAAAGACAGCCTTGGTCTGAACCATGACACTATCACATTCAACATGTGCATTAACTATCAATGCCCTCAGTTAAGTAGAAGTAGAAATATACATAGCAGAAAAGTATTGGGAGGAAAAGTCAAGAAAAAAAAATAGCTTTTTTATTTTAACCCCTTGCATGGTCCAAACCTTCCTCTGGTACCTCAACCTTGAAAGCAATGTCTGTGTCCATGGATGGTAGCTACCCAGAGGGTCCCCGGAGGGCACACCTCTACTGAAGAAAACATAAAGGAGATGGTGCCAGCTGGCTTAAACTTCCAAACAGGAAATTCAACTATTCTATGTTTTTTTTTTTTTAAGATTTATTTATTTATCATAGAGAGGGGCGGAGGGCCAGAGGGAGACAGAGAATTTCAAGCAACTCCTTGCTGAGTACAGAGCCCAACATGGGCTCCATCTCATGACCCTGGGGTCACGACCTGAGCCAAAACCAAGAACCAGATGCTTAACTTTACCACGCAGGCGCCCCAATATTTTTTTAAAGTAGACTCCATGCCCTGCTCAGAGCTCAACTCGGGGACTCAGACTCACAACCAGGAGATCAAGACCTGAGCTAAGAACAAGAGTCAAACATTCAATTGATTCAGCCACCTGGGTGTCACATGACTCCTCTTGTTTTAAAATTATTCTGCTTCCTCAGCATCAAAGAAATAACTTAGAAAAGTTATTTTCTAACTTTTCTAAAACTACTACTTTGCCTGGATAATTATTAAATTAATAATAGCAACTTTTGAGACTGGCCACGAAACATGTGCTTATCATTCACTGGGTCAAACAACTAGGTTGTACCATTGGGCTAATTATTTAGATAAATTAGAAGAAATTAATAAATTAATTAAAAAAAAGAAAATATGCACATTCTTTCTCATTTGGTTCATTGTTCTAAATACGTTCATTATAGTAAGCTTTGTAAATATGCTGTGTGAAACATCTACATGCTTAAGAAATTTTGGTTCTGGGAGCACCGGGATGGTTCAATTGTTGGGTATCTGCCATTGGCCCAAGTCATGATCCTAGAGTCCTGGAATCCAGCCCCACACTGGGCTCCTGGCTCTAGCAGAAAGCCTGCTTCTCCCACTATAATAATGCTGGCTTCTCCTTCTATTCAGGTCATTTTTGCTTTATTATTTTTGAGGCTTTGTAATTCAAGATGTTAGATCCGCCACATGATTCATGTTTCTCTCTAAGAAAAGACTTTTCTTATCCCTAATGAAGTTGATTTTGTCTGATATTAAAATAGCTACATCGGCTTTCTTTTCGTGCCTATTTGCCAACTGTATCTTTTCCCATTCTTTCCAACATCAACATCAACTTTCAACCTTTTGACATTGTGACTTTTTAGAGTATCTCTTGGAAATAGCTTACGATGAATCTTATTTGGTTGTTTTGTTCTAACCTGTGAATCTACCTTTTAACAAGGAGGTTTAGTACATTTGCATTTATTGGAATTACCAGTATATCTAAACTGTCTTCTGCTTTTTGTTTTTTAATTATCATTCCCTATTTACTTTTCTCCTTCATTGCCTTCTGTTGAATGATTTGAGCTTTTTCCTATTTTTCTTCAATTTGTTTTAAAGTTTGGCATTGTTTTGCTTATTTTGTAGCAAACATAATCAATGTAGTTCATCAACCTCTCTGCCTTTCTCCAAACAATTCAAGGATCTTAGATCTTATTCTATAATCTCTTTCAGCTGGTTTTGTTTCTTTGTTTCTATTCTTGGGGTGCTAGTTCTCCTGAATTATAATTTTTTTTATTGTGAGTCCTTCCTCATTGGGGTGGTCTTTGCTGAGGGTATTTTATATAGTCTGGGTGGTCTTAGAGAATAGTGTTCTGCTCTTCTCCCACAAGCATAGTGAATCCTGGACCACTTTATGTTAATTTCTCAGCTTGGAGTTATCACCCTGCACCTGTAAGCTTAGAGCTTACCCTCATGTTTGGTGTAGATGGGATGTTTAGGTTTCTCAAGAAATATGTTCTCCTGATTTTTAAAAATACACTTAGAGCCTGAGAAAGACCCTGGGCTTCCTTGCCATGCCTCTGAGCCAGGAGATGGATTTTTTCATTTTTATGAAATTAGAAACCCTCTGAGGATCCCAGGTATCCAATAGGAATTTCAGTTAGGGCTCCCCAACTCAAGCAGGCCTCCTATCCTCCATCCCTAGTAGGGCAATAGAACCTTAGCCCCAGCTCACGGCCCCATGCCCAGCCCTGATGGCCCCAGCTTCTGGTGAAGCTGCCACAACATATGCTAGGTTAGAGGCTTGGGGTATTAGAGACTGGCCTGTTCCTTCTTATTCCTGACATCAGGGGACTTCCATTTATTTGTCTTATTAAATTTTACTTGTAGATTTCATGATGCAACTCTGCATGTCTAACAACGGTGGAAAAACCACATCCGCTGACCACCATATGGTGAAATCCAGATTCCAAGGGCACTTTTCAACATTCCCTGCTTCCTCCTGTCTTCCCACTCCCAGCCTCCTCTGACACTGTTGTATTCTCCTATTCCCAGTTTACTCTTACAAGCTAGGTGGAGTAGCAGTTCTATGAAGCTGAAAGAAATACTCGCCAGTTTACAGACTCCATATGGCTGAACCACATTGCTCTGATGGGGGCTGGGAAAGATTCTGGGGGAAAAGAAGATGAAAAATAACAATGTTTAGGGAATACTTGTTGATATTGAACTTTTTTTTTTTTTTTTTTTTTTTAAATGAGCTACACTTACTCAGCTACATCTCTCAACGTTTCAGAAATGAAGAAAGCATCATCCTCGGTTGATCCTGTGAAAGTAATGAAGAAATCAGCTTGGCTTGCTTTGGATTAAAAGAAAAATGTACATTAAATTTAAGGTCACCCCACACGGAGAGAAAAGAAGCTGAAGGCACTGTTGATGACGGGCAAATTCCCCAAATCTTCTTAACTTTCATAGCCAGGTACTTCTTTTAATGTTTTCTCAAATTTCCTAGGTAAGCATTTTTTGACATTTCCTCCTGCTGAGAGAGTTTCCTTTTGGTTATTCCCAAGCAGTAATTTTAAGAAGCAGGCTCCAGAAGCTTCACCCTGCATGTGGCTTTGTTTCCCAGGGATGCTGTGTGCCCTTGGCAGCTGCATTCCAAATGCCATGAGGGACTCCCCGGTCCGCCCCAGGTCCAGTAGACTAAATACTCAAACTCTCCCCTGGGGGTAGGTTTTCTTTCATTTTTAATTTTTAAATCTCTTGATCCAGCTGCCTTACTTTTGATCATCAAGTCAAGGTGAGATTGACAAATGTTGACAGTTGTTACAGCTGCCGCTGAGCACCAGTTACCTTAGAAATGGAGAGAAAACAAACATAGGAATTCCAAGGAGCCGTGTGGGGCACCCCTCACCTCTAGGCTCCTGAGAACTAGCAAAGCAAATGAGCCTGAAGCCCTACCCACATCTAGCAAGCTGACAGTGTAACTGCATCCAGGAGCAGCAGAGAAAAGGGAGACAGTAGCTTGGGGGAAAACAAAAGTTGATTGTCACCAACAGTTCAGAGCAGAAAGCTCTGCCCTTCTTTTAAGCGGTTTGATTTATAGCTTGTGATATTATGTGCAAGAGCACCCACAACCGAAAGTGTTTTGTGTCTTGACCTGTAAAAATAGGTCTATTAACCCTAATCAATCTCCCATTATGCAGAGATGCCTGAAATTTAGCAAGCAAAGGGGTGACTGAGGTCTTGCCGCCCAGGAGTCACCATTGTCTAGGGCAATCAGCTTGATCTTTCCAGCAGCAAAATTATCATTCCCAGTAACGCAGTGGGGGAGGGGCTTCCATCTTTTAATGAGAAAATAGAAGATTGTTTTCATTTTTAATTGCTGAGACTAATTAAGGCCTGGGGCTCCCGAGCGGACCTGGAGCCTTGTGGGTGCGTGTTCCCAGACATCTCCACAGAGCCTCACCCCAGCTGTGGGTAACCCGCCTGTCCCGACTTCCCGCTGTAATTAGCAAGGGCTTCCATTCCGATTAAGTACTTTATTACAGAAGCTAATTATGAAGTCTATAGCCTGTGCACTGTGCCTTAGGAGGGATTTCCTTCTGCTTTGTGAGGGGAATTCTAAGGGTGGGTGTTGTTTCAGCCCTTGAAGGACAAAAAGGAACTGGCACATCATGCCGATGGTCAAATGTTAATATATCTCTGGAACATGGAAATATTTTAAAGCCACACTAGGAAAACCAAGCAAACAAAGTTTCTTTTTAACTGAGATTTGGAGAGGGAGGTTGAAGAGGAAATCGACGCCATGGTCTACCAGCACCTACAAACTCCTGCAACAAAGGTCCTGCTCTGATGGCCCCAGCTCCAACCCAGAGCCCCGCGGTGAGGAAACATGCTTTGTTCAATGCATTAATCCGGGTCAAAACAATGCAGTGAAAGGTTCTCAGCAGTAAATACCTATTTCTATTTCTCCCGGCGATATTCTGCTCATTAAATATTTCCTCAGAATTCACTGCGGTATTTGGGGAAGAGACATCTTTTGTATAAAAGGATGAAACTGGGAAAGATTGGAGATACAAAATATTCTTTAGGTGCTGTTGCACCTAAAGAATATTTTGATAAAAGGAATTAAGGAAAGAAGACATGATCTTTCTTCATTATATGTATCTTTATAATTCTATATAAGTTCTTTATGTATCTATTTGGATGTAGATAAAAGTATCTTTTGTAGGCATTTGTAGAGGTAGAATGATAAATCAACCCATAGATGATGGATGGATGGATGGATAGAAAGATAAATATAGATAATAGATGATAAATACATGATAGATAGGTATAGATGATAGATAGATAGATAGATATTAGGGGTTTTGTTTGGACTTTGTGAAGAGTGTTTATGTGTGTGTGTTTTAATGGCTATTGAATTTTTCCAGTTCCTCCCAAAAATTGTATAGGAGCATATTTGGGGTGTGGGGGTGGGAAGAGTAAATGACTGAGATAACCCATCCTGTCATAACATCTACCAGACTTGGGGCAAGAGTGAAATGGAGACTGGTAGACATTGCCTCCCTACTCTTTCCACCTCCACTTCTGGGAGCAGCCTCCTCTTGGCCACCTCGTGGGCCCAGGGGAGGACACACCAATAACACAATATATTTTCATGAGGAGAATCCAGAAAACAGGTGGATACAGGTCCTTGAAGCAGGCTCAAAGTTTCTGGCCAGCTCATTTCCCAATCTCAGGTATCTAGAACTTGGAGTGAGGAGGTAGCCTGCTCTGGATGGAAATGACCCTTTGACACTGGGGTCTCCTCAGTCCAGAAGGAGGACCTCAAGGAGAAGAGATAGAGAGTAAGACTTCTAAATCTCAGGGCTCAAGGCAGGGCCCTGGATGCCCAGGTCTGAAGCTGATCCTAGACATTAAAATTCTGTGACATACGTTTATTCATTTATTTAAAAGTATATTTCAACTTTTGGTCTTGTCCCATGAACTCTGCTATGTATCAAGGTTGCAGTGGTGGTTAATTATACAAGATAAAGTGATTGCTTTTAATTTTTAATTTTTAAAATTTTTATTTTATTTTATTATATTTATTTTTAATTTTTATTTATTCATTTTATTTATTTATTTGACAGAAAGAGATCATAAGTAGGCAAAGAGGCAGGTGGAGAGAAAGGAGGAAGCAGACTCTCCACTGAGCAGAGAGCCCAATGCAGGGCTCAATCCCAGGACCCTGAGATCATAACCTGAGCCGAAGGCAGAGGCTTTAACCCACTGAGCCACCCAGGCACCCCAAGTGATTGCTTTTTAAATGAACATATCAGAGCTCATGCAACAAGATGAATGCAGCTTCTATTGCTCCAATCATTGTAGAACTGGAACTACTCTTTGGTTCAGTCTAGGATATAGAAAAGAATACATATATTATATATAAGAAGAATATATAGGAGTGTGTATATATACATGTATGCATACTTGCGTGATTGGAGGTTTGAAGGTTCTACTCCTCTTTGCACATGAAGACATTGATGTTCAAGGACAGTACATCTGGTGATCAAAGGACTTCTGTTGCAGTGGTGATTGATCCCAAGCTTCCGGCAAGCCTGTTGACTACAGAACTGATCGGTCCTCTTGAATTTCTTGATTGCTTAAATGTCCTGGCTGACTCTCACATTATGCACAAAACCTGTCATGATCCTACAAACTGTTTCTCAATGCTAGTTGTATTCAACCAAGTACAAATCAAAATGTCATCAAAGCTGAGGGTTCTGTCTTTCCATGTCTGAGGACTTTATGCCTTTGAGGAGGTTGCATGCCTAAGAGGTTTCTATCTTCAAACGGCTCAAGGCTCTAACATCCCACAAATACTCTTGCAAACTAGTTTCCCAGGATGGATGAGAGAGGACTTTCTTTTAAAATCAAAAATATAGGCTTTGGAGCATCTTGACAAGATGGGGACAAAGCACTAATAAATAAATCTAGTCTCCTGGGTGACCTGGATATTAGAAACGACCCATGTAAACACCTTCATTGAAAAAATGGGTAAAACTGGGAGGAATTGCTGCCAGATTTAGCGTACAATGGGGTCTGGTTTAAGGAAGCACATTTTTTTGATCCATGACCCCCCTTCCCATCAAAAAGTAGAGTGCTCAGCAAAGTGAAGAAGACCCTGTTAAAACTTTACTAACACTCCTTATCTTGGAATGATGGACAGTGAGGCCAGGGGCCTCAGTGTGAGAAATGTAGACCATTGCCCCCACCCAACCTTGTCCTAAATCATCATGGGTGTGTACATTAGCTTCAGCCAACACAAACAAAGAGATACCTTTTCATACAGCTGTGAATGCCTACATTTCTTCTCTCAATATCCACTCACAACTCCAAGCTATGAACTCCAAGCAAAAATGCCTACTAAAGCATAAATTTTCCGTTTACTCCTCATATAGAACTACAGGATTTCAGCAGGAAACCCCACTAATTTTTAAAAGAATACTATCTTCCTCATTATTTAAACAAGCAAAGAACTCCCTCTGAAAGAATGGGCCTAAAATAGAAACATCTCAGGATCTGGAAAAGATACTGCTATGTAGAAAAGGGAACCCCAGGGGTGCCTGGATGGTTCAGTTTGTTAAGAGTCTACCTTTGGCTTAGGTCATGATCCCAGGGTCCAGGGATCAAGCCCCATGTCAGTGGGGAGTCTGTTTCTCTCTCTCCCTCTGCCCCTCCCCCCAGCTTATGCTCTCTCAAGTAAAGAAATAAAATCTTTTAGAAGGGGGGAACTCCACTGAAAAATCAGAGAAACTATTTCTATATTAAATAAATTTTCTATAAGAAATAACACATTTTTCAAAAACTGGTAATCCATGAACTTAATAACTTCCAAGTGGGCATTGAATTTCTGAGTTCCCAGGAAGCAGTTCTGAGAGACCATCATCTCAGGGCATCTCTGTTAGCTAAAGTGCTTTCTCTAGTAATACCTGGATATGTCAAAATATATTCCCATTTCAGCAGAAACTTCTGTAACATGAATTTACCTTCTGGTCCATGCTACGTGTCAGGTACCTTGGCAGGCATTTGGAGCTACAGCTAAGAAGTCAGCCATTCTTGGGCGTCCATGTCAAGACATGACTGAATCCCTGGTTTTAATTCCTTCTTCTCTATCCTGAAAATCCACTGATACTTCAAAAAAAAAAAAATAAGAAAACACATATGTAATCGAGAGGGTGCAGGAATAAGAATAAGATACATGTCATGAAGAAGGCAGGAAATGTGGAGAACTTCTGTAAGTTGTAGGTGAAGAGGGATTCACACTCAGACAGGTACCCCACTGGTACAGAACAGGAAATGTCCACCTGGAGAATGAGCAGACAGCAGCATCTCCTCTCCATACTCATCCCCAAAACAGAGGAGGAACTACAGTAGCCAAGAATGAGTAACTCAAACACAATAAATTGTTCCAAAAATTAAGGCCAATTTTCTCTGTATTTTCACCCACTCCAAGAAACAGAAGTAGACTGAATATAGAAAAAGGAAACCACATAGGTCCAGAGGAAACTGCAGATTACTAAATCCAAAAGCATTAGCAATGATGATCACCACATTAGATCAACAAAAAACCTGCATTGATTAATTAGATTGTGGCATACTTACCGTATTTGACATCAGCTTCTGCAATATGACAGAATTATTTTCATAAGTAATCACAAAATAAAAACATAATAATCAGAAAATAAATTATTGAGGCATTGAAATGTACAAGATGAGCCTAGACCATACTGTAATACAAAAGAATAAGGAAGTGCTTAAAAATAAAAACCCACAATGATGGCAATATACCAAAGGGACACTGGAGTCAACTGGAAAATCTCCCAATGGTCAAAGCTGAAAGAATTTGAGCAACAGGATAAATAAAATCATATTAGATTATGACCCAAAGTATTGAGAAGACATTTGCAAACAAAATATCAGATAAGGGGCTAGTGTCCAAAATCCATAAAGAACTTATCAAACTCAACACCCAAACAACAAATACTCCAATCAAGAAATGGGCAGAGGACATGAACAGAAATTTTTGCAAAGAAATATCCAGATGGCCAACAGACACATGAAAAAGTGCTCCACATCACTTGGCATCAGGGAAATACAAATCAAAACCACAATGAGATACCACCTCACACCAGTCAGGATGGCTAAAATTAATAAGTTAGGAAATGACAGATGCTGGCAAGGATGTGGGGAAAGGGGAACCCTCCTACACTGTTGATGGGAATGCAACCTGGTGCAACCACTCTGGAAAACAGCATGGAGGTTCCTCAAAAAGTTGAAAATAGAGCTACCCTATGTCCCAGCAATTGCACTACTGGGTATTTACCCTAAAGATACAAATATAGTGATCTGAAGGGGCACGTGTACCCAAATGTTTATAGCAGCAAGGTCCACAATAGCCAAACTATGGAAAGAACCTAGATATCCATCAACAGATGAATGTATAAAGAAGCTGTGGTATATAAATACAATAAATACTATGCAGCCATCAAGAGAAATGAAACCTTACCATTTGCGACGATGTGGATGAAACTAGAGGGTATTATGCTCAGTCAGTCAGAGAAAGACAATTATTATATGATCTCCCTGATATGAGGAAGTTGAGATGCAACGTCGGGGGGTTGGGGGGTAGGAAAAGAATATATGAAACAAGATGGGATTGGGAGGGAGATGGGGCTCCTGGGTGGCTCAGTGGGTTAAAGCCTCCGCCTTCAGCTCAGGTCGTGATCCCAGGGTCCTGGGATCGAGTCTCACATCGGGCTCTCTGCTCGGCAGGGAGCCTGCTTCCTCCTCTCTCTCTCTGCTTGTCTCTCTGCCTACTTGTGATCTCTGTCAAATAAATAAATAAAATCTTAAAAAAAAAAGAAATTTTGAAATAGTAGAAAAATCTCCCATGCATGAGAATTCCAAATAATGTTTCTAGATACTAGACCCTCAAGGAGGAGTAATATAACTCTCATTCCTTTAGTGCAGACTGTGCATAATGACTCCTCTCCAAAAAGGACAGTATAGAAACAGAGAAAAAAAGATTAAATTTACAATGGAGAAACCCGAAGAGACAGATAGTCAACATCAACTGTCAAAAGTCAGGTTATCAGCATGTACACTGGACATGATGTGATGACTATAGCAATTTACTCCTATGGTCTTCTTCCCAAAAATACATAACCCATGCTAGTCATGGAAAAGACATCAGAAAAATCTAAATTAAAGACCGTACACGTGACCATTATTCTTGAAAACAATCAAGACCATCAAAAGCAAAGAAAGTCTGAGAAACTGTCACACACAGCCAAGAGGAACCTAAAAAATCATGATGAGTGTGCGCTGGATGGGATCCTGGAACAGAGAAAGGACATTAGATAAAAGCTAAGGAAATCTGAATAAACTGTAGACTTAAATTAACAATAATGTGCCAATATCACTGATTGTAACAACTGTTATGCTAATAGAAGATGTTAATGATAAACCATACTACATGTGGGGTATATGGAATTTTTTGTACTCTCTTTACAATTTCTTGGTAAACCTAAAAGTGTTTTGAAATAACAATTTTATTAAACACGTGAATAAATGTTTCAGAAGAGTGCTTCCTGCAAGATTCAGAAATGATTTGCTCTTTTGATAACAGTGTAGGTAGATCATGTTTGGCTCCTTCCTCTTTACAATCGCTTTGCTGTTACTATTTATTTCTAGCATAAATGGAAATTAGAGAATAGATTCCATTTACTATAGCACAAAGAACCATAATATCCCTGGGAATAAACCTAACAAAAGAGGTAAAGGATCTGTACTTGAGGAACTACAGAACACTCATGAAAGAAATTGAAGAAGACACAAAAAGATGGAAGACCATTCCATGCTCTTGGATCAGAAGAATAAACATTGTTAAAATGTCTAATACTGTCTAGAGCAATCTATACTTTTAATGCCATTCTGATCAAAATTCCACCGGTATTCTTCAAAGAGCTGGAGCAAATAATCCAAAAATTTGTATGGAATCAGAAGAGACCCCGAATCGCTAAGGAAATGTTGAAAAACAAAAATAAAGCTGGGGGCATCACGTTTCCTGATTTCAAGCTTTATTACAAAGCTGTGATCACCAAGACAGCATGGTACTGGCATAAAAACAGACACAAAGACCAGTGGAACAGAGTAGAGAGCCCAGATATGGACCCTCAACTCTATAGTCAATTAATCTTCGACAAAACAGGAAAAAATATACAGTGGAAAAAAGACAGTCTCTTCAATAAATGGTGCTGGACACCTGGACAGCTATAAGTAGAAGAATGAAACTCAACCATTCTCTTACACCGTACACAAAGATAAACTCAAAATGGATAAAAGACCTCAACGTGAGACAGGAATCCATCAGAATCGTAGAGGAGAACATAGGCAGTAATCTCTTTGATATCAGCCACAGCAACTTCTTTCAAGATATGTCTCCAAAGGCAAAGGAAATAAAAGCGAAAATAAACTTTTGGGACTTCATCAAAATCAAAAGCTTATGCACAGCAAAGGAAACAGTCAAAAAAACAAAGAGGCAACCCACGGAATGGGAGAAGATATTTGCAAATGACAGTACAGACAAAAGGTTGATATCTAGGATCTATAAAGAACTCCTCAAACTCAACAGACACGAAACAGACAATCTAGCATACTCTAAATGCAGAAGTTAGGACTACTAAGGTTGGGGAGACAAAACAAATTTAAACAACTCTGAACTCTTACTAACTTGTTCTTAAAACAAATGCTTATTGTTAAGACCCCATGTTTTCAGAGGCCAATTGTACAACTAGGAGTTAAGGTCCATCTGGAATACAATATATGTTAAAAAAATTAGTAATATAAAGGTACTATATTGAAGCTTACATTTATATTTTGTTGTTAAAACTCAATATCCACAGCATGTATTTGGAATTTAGAGTAATGAAAAGCTTTTTAGGATGAGAAGTATTTTATAACTGGCATTGTTTAGAATTATTAATGTATAGAAACCTAACAAAGCAGACCTACTTTGAATCAGTTTTGTTACTGTTCTGATATTTGCTACAAACCATGCTCCCTTTCATTGGCTGTGCCTGAGGTGGAGCTCTCCCACCAATAAGACTTTGGTTTTCCACTGAAATTAGAACATTAGCTTAAAGAATTCCTTGGAGCTTGGAGAAAAAAAATTAAAAAACTGAATGTCTTAAGGAAAAAGAAAAAAGGAAGAATGAAAGAAGACACAAAAAGATTCAGGGGACTTTATGTGCATGCACATGTTTGTGTATGTATATACACAGGAAATTCTGAAAAAGAGAGAATCAGTGAATAAGAAAAAAAAAATCCCTAAATTGAAAAAAGACTTGAATTTTTATATCAAAGAGGCCTTTGGAGAATCAAGCCAATTCAGAGAAAATACACACATTTATTTTAGATACTGATCTCTTTAGTTTTCAATTTCAGACATTAAAAAAAAAACAGTTCTATATGTATTAACCATTCTACCCCTCAAAAAGTTGCCCCTCTAAAATAATCAAGATGGCATTCAGGCTTGTCCTCTAAAATGTCAAAAGACTTTGAAGAAGCATCTACGTCTTTTTAAAGAAAAATAGTGAATTCAAAACTCTCATTTATGAGTATAGGAAATTCTTAGACTAAAAACTCCAGTGACACATTCTTTCTGAGAAAGTATCTAAGAATAACAAATTTATTTAAGAATATCCAATTTAATTATATATAAAAATAATAATGCTCAATAGGGAACTGGGATCCATTTCATGAATGCTAAGATGTCTCAGAATTAGGAAACTTATCAGCATAAAATATTTGAAGGAATAGTAGGAGAAAAGTATCCCATGTTGTTTCAATCCAAAACAAAAAGCTTACAGGTTCAAGAAGCTCAACTCGCAAAAGGATAAATTCGAAGAAAACCGTACACATCTAGGCACATCACAGTCAAAGCACTGAAAACCAAAGACAAAGAGAAACTCTTTAAAGTATTCAGATAAAGATATGTGGCATATGAAGGGACAGGGACAATCACAAATTTGTCATTAAAAAAAAAAAAAAAAAAAAGGAGGCCATTTTGAAGTATGGAAGAGAAGGAGAAAAGTCAACCCCAAATTCCACAAGCAAAAGGAAAACACTTTTCAAAATGAAGGTGAAATAAAAACCGTTTTAGGTATATGAAAGCTGAGAGGACTTCAGTGTCAGCAAACCAGCACAAGAAATGCAAAATAATGTTATTTAGCTTGAAGGGAAATAATACTGGATAGAAATCCAATAACAAGAAGGAGAGAAGACAACCAAAAATGGTGAATCAGTAGGTAAATATATAAAAGACTATGGCTTTTGTTCTTATCATAATTCTCTTACCAGATAAGGGTCTATTCTGATAAAAAGTAATAATATTGTAAAGTAGCATTATGACACATGGAGATATAAAAATGTGACTGAAAAAAAGCACAAAGGTGGTGAGTAGGCAAATGAATTATACCGTTAGAGAATCACGTTTGTGAAGTGAGAAATGAAAGGTGGAAAGTGTAAAGTTTCAAGTGAGAAGTGGAAAAGAAAATTGCAAAGTTTCAGGAATGCAGTGAAAATTAGGAAGTATGCAGGGGCTCGTATGAAATATGGAGTGGTGCCCTATTGACTCTAAAGAGATTCTGATGGATTAATGATATAAATTTTTAACTCTTTTTTTTAAAAACTGGAAGAATTGTTGAAAGAGATATTTAAGAAGCCAATAGAAAAAATTAAAATAAGACAGTAAAAGAAACTCAAATACCCAAAAGAAGGTAAGAAAAAAGCAACAGAATACCAAAATACAAAAGAATAAATAGGAAGAAAAGCAAAATATACACTTACAACTAACTATATCAATATTCCTGTGATGAAGTTCACCTGGGTGGTTCAATTGGTTAAGTGTCTGCCTTCAGCTCAGGTCATGATCTCAGGGTTCTGGGATCAAGCCCCGCATTGGGCTTTCTGCTCAGTGGAGAGTCTGTTTCTCCCTCTTCCTCTGACCCTCCTCCCTACTTGTGCGTGCCCTCTCTCTCTCAAATAAATAAAATAAAATATTTTTAAAAAGTATTCCTGTGATGAATTAAAGATATGTATTATAAACCCTATGTTAATACCTAAAGAAAAAAAGAATAGCTAATAATCCAATGGTAAAAAATACTGAATCCAAAAGAAAGCAGAAAGCAATAAGAAAAGTGAACATAGAATAGGTAAATAGAAAACAAAAAGTAAAAAAGGCAGATTTAACCACAAACATGTCAATAATTAAATACCCCAATTAAAAGACAGATTATTGGACTGCATAAAACACATATAAAGCAAGTCCAACTATACACTGCCTAGGAGAAACCCACTTTAAATATAATGACTTGAATGAGTAGAACATCAGAGAAAGGAAACTTCAGAACAAAGATTACCAAGGTTCAAAAGAAACATTTTTGTGAGAATGAATTGATCAATTCATCCAAAAGACATGTGTTCCTAAATTAGTATGCCTCCAATAACAAAACTTCAAAATTCATAAACAAAGTTAAGAACTGAAAAGAGAAATAAATCCATAATTTCTTTTGCAGATTCATCAGTTCTCATTCACTAACCAAGAAAAAGTAGACTGAAATTCAGTAACAGTACAGGAGACTTGAAAAACACAATCAATCAGATATAACTGACATTTACAGAATACTCTATCCAGTAACTGCAGAATACATAGTTGTTTCAAGTGCACATGAAATATTCAACAACATAGAGCATTTTCTGGGCCATATAACAAGTCTCAATAAATTTGAGAGGATTA
Source organism: Mustela nigripes (assembly GCF_022355385.1). NCBI lineage: Eukaryota > Metazoa > Chordata > Mammalia > Carnivora > Mustelidae > Mustela > Mustela nigripes. The sequence goes on along the minus strand of NC_081572.1, from coordinate 51,874,922 downwards.
AAATCATGCACAGTATGCTCTCTGACCACAGCAAAAATAACGCAAACATCAATAACATGAAAACACTTCTGGAAAATCTTCACATATTTGGAAGTTATACAACACAGCACTAAATAACCCACAGATTAAAGAAGAAATTGAAAAAAAAAATAAATTCTTCTGTGAAGTGTGTAAACCTGGCGATTCACAGACCTGTACCCCTGGGGATAAAAATACATGTTTATAAAAAATAAAAAATTAAAAAAATAATAAAATAAATAAAAAAAAATTCTTAAACTGAATGATAATGAAAAGAGCAATCAAAATTTGGAATCCCCCCTCTACACACACATGAAGTCAAAATAAAAATAAATGAAATCCAAATATGGCCTATAGTTGAGTAAGTATTGCTGTATCATTTTTAATTTTTTTTTTTATGTTTTCTTATGGATGTTACTGTTGGGGAAAACTTGGTGAAGGACACATAGAAACTCTGTTCTATTTGTGTCACTTTTTACATCTTAAACTACTCCAAAATAATAACCATTAAATATAGAAAAAATATATAATGTTACAGAAGAAACCAATTATAATAAAATGCAGTCATTAATATACTAAAAGCTGGGTTTACAATAAAATAAAAAAAAATCACTCAGTGTAATTCACCATATTAACAGGAAAAGGGACTAGAAAACTGATCATCTTTTTTTTTTTTTTTAGAAAGAATTCTTTTTTTTTTTTTTAAGATTTTATTTATTTATTTGACAGAGAGAGATCACAGTAGGAGAGAGGAAGGGAAGAGATCACAGAGAGAGAGGAAGGGAAGCAGGCCCCCCGCTGAGCAGAGAGCCCGATGTGGGACTCGATCCCAGGACCCTGAGATCATGACCTGAGCCGAAGGCAGCGGCTTAACCCACTGAGCCACCCAGGCGCCCGAAAACTGATCATCTTAATAGAGGCAGACAAATTGACAGAATTCAATGTTCATTTAGGATTTTTTAAATTCCAGCATACTAGAAACAAAAGAAAACTTCCTCAAAATGATAAAAAACATTCATGCAAAATCTGCCCTGAACATCGTATTTTATGGTTTAAAAAGAATCTGAATGCTATTTCTAAAGATTGGCAACAAAATGAGGTGTAGACTCTCATCACTACATCAAGGCAAAATGTGCACTTATGTTAAACATAAGGTCTGTACTGAAGGTCCAATAAAGAAAAAGAAAAGATATACAGATCAGAAAGAAAGAAGTAATATTGACTTTTTTACAGAAAACATCATTTTCTGTATATGACATACTAAGGAATCTCGAAAAACATTACTAGAACTAGGAAGGATCACTGATACAAGACCAATATACAAGAAAAATCCATTGTATTTCTATATACTAGCAACACACTATTAGGATTTGAAAAAAAAAAAGACCCCAAAGCATAAAAATATGTAGGGTTAAATTTAATAAAATTCTACAAGAGCTGTGTTTTTTAAAAGCTCAAAATAATACTGAGAAAAAATTTAAATGATCTAAAGTAATGAAGTAGACCATGTTCATGGATCAAAAAATTCAATGTTGTTAAGATGTTGATTTTCCACACATTGACCTATACATTCAACAAAATTTCAATCAATGTCCCAGCAGGATCTCCTGGAAAAATTGGAGAAATTACAAAATTTATATGGACTTGTAAATGACAAAGAAAAGACAAAATAATTTCAAATACTGGGAGCAAAATAAAATAATAAAAGACTAGAATATGGCAATCAACCAACTTGATGTAATTGACTTTTAAGGAATACTCTAACTAATAGCAACAGAATGCACTTCCTTTTCAGGAAACAGAATATTTGGCAAGATAGATCATATCATCTATCTTTCTGCAGTTCGCAATAATGCAAGTCCTACAAAGTATATTCTCTGACAACAATGAAATTAAAGTAGAATCAATAATAATAGAAAGATAACTGAAAAATCCCCAAATACATAGAAAGAAAATAACACACTCCTAAATGACTCATGAGTCAAATAAGAAATCAGAAGGAAAATTAGAATGCATTTTGAACATTAAAAAAGTTTTATGAAACTTAGACAGTTATCCTTATTTTACACGTGAGAAAATCAGTTCCTAGAGTTTAAGGGTCCTATTCAAAGGCACACAATTAGAGTTTGTCAAAATTGGAATTCATGTTCAAACCAAGGTGATTCTCAGATCTGATGTGTCTATCTGCTCCTAGAAACCAGTACTGATTTGTGATAGTCACAGCTACCATCTATTGAGCAATTTCTATGACAAGGCACTTTTAGAAGCTCTCAACTTCTATTGATGTATTTACTACTCAGTATAGCTCTATGTGTCGTCTGATAAATGAGGCACAGAGCAGGTAAATAATTTGTCTAGGCAGTTAGGGTAGAGCTGTGACTGTTTCCAGAATTTGCTTAACCAATATACTATATTGCTTTCAAATTGTGACTGGGTGGACACAGATTTTATTTTTAATGAAACTAGTATGTTATTTGTCAAAACAAATTAAATACATGGTCATTTACCTACGTTTAGTATTTAAACATGAATTTAAAAACATAAATTGAGAAGTTTAAATATATGGGAATATCAGGCAGGGAAGAGGCCTATTCATAAAAAGTCATTTAAAAAATCAATATACTGGGGGAGGAGTCAAGATGGCGGAGAAGTAGCAAGCTGAGACTGCTTCAGCTAG
>NC_081572.1:51691361-51867227 GCF_022355385.1 Mustela nigripes | reverse complement strand
AAAACTTTAAATGTAATTTTATATATATCTGACCTATCAGATGATATAAAATTTTTGGAGAAAATATGACATTTTTTTGATCTTGGTTGAAGGTATTAATAAAGAGCAACTGTTTGTATAAAAAAAAAAATCAATATACTTAATTACATTAAAATTTAAACCAAAATGAAAAGATATTTTTAGTTATGAAGTTAATAGTCACAACATATAAGTACACCTTATAAAACAATAAAAAAGACGTTTAACCTAATATAAAATAGGCCATGGATATAAACAGACAAAATCACAGAAGAATTAGACAAGGTCACCAAACCTATGCCAACAAAAAAAGAAGAAACCTAACAGTAAAGGAAAAAATGCAAATTTTAAAACAATTTTTCAAAATTTTCATATGGCAAAGATTTTTTTTTTTAATTTTGAGTACGTCCTTTTGCTTTTGTTGCTGTGTTCAAATACTTCTTTGCAAAAGAGAATGGCTTTACTCATACATGACTTGTGGAATTGACAATAATGTAGTAATTTTTCTAAGGTTTGATTTGGCGGTACGTGTCTTAAAAGCCTGAAACATGTTTATACTCTTCAACCCAGTAATCATAATTTTATTAACTTATAATGAAGAAATAAGAAAAGTTGCCTATATGGAGAAGCATTCCTAATGCAGTTTATGATATTAAAAGTAGAAAGTAATTTATGTGTCCATAAGAGAGTTGGTTAAACATAATTGAATATGTATAAGCATTAAAAACCATATTTGAAAGAATTTTCATGAATTTTTTTAAGCAACAGATATCTTACATAGTATCTCAATTTATAGAGAGCATGACACAATTGTGTATAAATAAAACAAAAGGGAAACACATGTATAAAAGAAAAAACAAAACTACAATAGTAACAATGTTTATTTCTGGATTATGGTATTAAGGAGTATTATTATTGTTGTTGCTTATTTTCTGCAGTAAACATTTATTATTGTCATAATCAGAAAAAAATCCTTTTTAAAATCCTTATTCAACCCACTCTTCCAGCTGGGAATGATTTGCACTTCCCTTGTAATATACTTAGAAAAATGGAATATCTGCAACTCAGTTATTTTGTTCTTCTTTTCTCCATCCAGGTCAAATGTGACCTTAAATTGACAATGATCTTGCAGGCATAAAATACTACCAACATCCCCTGCCCAGGGACCAGAGCTTTTTAGAAGAATTTCTGAGTAATTGAAAAAGAAGAAATTGAATGACTTCTTTAGGCTCATGCATTCCTTTGAGAAGATTTGGGAGGAATGTCAGGTGCTATGATCATCCCAGGAATCGATTGCCAGTTGGGACAGGTGCGCCCAGAGCAGCTCTGGTGCTGTCATGGCAATGACGACAGGAATAGAAAATAGTTACATCTGCCTAAAGCTGCCACATCCAGCCAGGCAGGAATTACCAACAGAGGTTTGTATAAGTCAACGAAAGAAACTTATCAGCACTATGGACTTTTCTAAGTGGATAACCATTCTATCCATGTTTGAAAATGCAAGTAGTCTTTGGACAGTTCCTTTATGAATGAAATGAAAACAAAAGTGGCAGATGGGGCCAACTTGATCTCACAGGGCAAAGTGTCTCAACAAGATCGTCATCGATTTGCTAAGTGTGTTTAGTGACAGGCCCTCCAGCAACCAATCGGGATGAGAAATGGAATCTATTAGTGGAGTTGTTAAGTGTCCCTGGTCTCTGCAGGTGACAGCTCAGTGTCTGCCTTTCTCTACAACCATTAAATCATTCTCACAAGAGAGAGTTGGGAGGTAGGAGTGGGGGGAGAAAATACACACAATCCTAGGAAAATCCGGACAGTGATTACTTTATTTTGGAGATGACATTGAGAACTCCAGAAGTTCCAGTTAGAAACACAGGGAGATTTATTTTTATGAGTTTTAAGCCTCGGGAATTGTTTATAGGGCAACTCCTAAGACAAAGTAATAATTCACCACGGACTATGGGCTGTGTCTATGTTCTGAAGCCTTGAGAATAAAATATTCGTCTTTTATTATGTCTATGGCTGTGAAAATGAATGCTAAAAGTTAGTGATCAGTAGGAAGTCTGTCATACTGTTCTATAGGCTTGCCAGTTCCAAAATTAATACTCTTAGAGCCTCCTGGATTCACCTATCTTCACTTTCCAGCATTACCACCCCTTGGACCATGTATCACATCTGACTGAAAACAAAACATTCTGTATCAGATGAAAAAGAAGAATGTTGTCCCTCCAGTAATTAACTTAGTGCCCCTGTTCCTTGTAACAAACCAGTTTAAGCATGCCCCATCAGTGAACTAGGCTCACAGGCAGTCTGTTATCTGTAGCGTTAGTCATGCTGGAATGGTTTTTGACTATGACTGAGAAACATCCTGTTACAGACCAAGATAAATGCATTGATCACTTGTCAGAGCTGTGGTCCCCACACCCTTGCCACCTCCAGCATAAGACCAGTGCCTCTCCGAGTGTGGTCATGATGACTAGCAATTTAATATATGCAGCAGTCCGCAGATCATTCTAGATTTTCGAGATGAAAATCAAGCAATCGGTTAATTAATTAATTAATTAATTATAGTGTTTGGGTCACAGAAATTTCACAGCATATTTCACAAATGGTCATATTATGACTTTCTCCAAATCCTGGCATGCTCCCCAATAATGGTCATGTTCATGAAGGTTGAATTGCAGGGCTTGGTTAGTGCCTCCTGGCTAACATTCCAGGAACTGTATCACTTACTTGCGTGATATTATTGATTTTGGCCAAATGTGCATTTCTAGCTCTTATTAGTGGATTGCATTATATTCTCAGTCCACAAAAGGGGAAAAATGTCAATCATCGACCATAAAGGCAGTGATGAAAATCATACCTCCCACAAAAATACCGCTAGATTTGCCACCTGCATTATTAGATCACGGAGGTCACAGGAAAGAATTCTTTCTACTACCAAGTCCGTATTCCAAATTTCTTCTCACATAAGGAGTCTTGCTCTCCTTACCTAACTTAACACGGGCAGCTACCCTTACAGTTGGAGGTTCCAAATACGGCTGTCCCCAGAGCTCAGAAACTAGTCTCTCAGCCCCCATCATAGTAGATCTCTGCTTGCATTTTGGGGTTTTACCCTAAGATCCTCATTCAGTGCAAAAGCTATGTGCTCCTCACTGGGGAGGAAAAGGGCATACATGCATGGTATGGAGGTGATTTTGTAAGTGCAAAATAAAACATTTGGAAGGGTAGGCTCTAAATCAAACTTTTAACAAGAGTTAACGTTGAGGAGTGGGACTGGGAGAAAATGTTGTGAGAAGAGGGAAGATCTCAATTTTTACCGTGTGTTTTCATACTGTTGCTCCAGTTCATTCATTCAATAGACCTTTTCTGAGCCCCGCTCTGTTGTGCAACACGAACCAGGAATACAGGGGCACCTGCTCTAGGAGAGCTTTCCTTCTAGCAGGAAAGGCTAACTAGTAAGCACAGAAACAAACAAAGAAATCAGTTAGATAAACGCGCATCAGAGGCAGCACGGGGAGGAAAATCAACAGTCACAGGCACTTGCTTTGGAGACAAGAATGGCTCTGTGGAGGAGATCATGTTTAAGGTGATTTTGTTTGATGAGGAGGTGCTGCGGTTTCAGGGGAGGGTTGATCCAAAGAGATGGAAGAGCACATCCAAAGCCTGGAGGGGAAGATTGCTGGGGCAGGGGTCGGGGGGAGAGGGAGGATGCTGGGATCCTGCAGGAGACTGGAGTCTCAGAGGCTGGGAGTGAAGAGGAGCTGCACAAGGGGGTCAGGAGCAGTTGACACACACACTCCCGGCACATGTAAACAGTTTCAATTGTGTTCCAAGAAACTGTATCTCTTTTAAAGATATTTTTTGAAAGAAAAAAAAAAAAAAAACAAAAACAGAGGAAGTCTCACTGGCCTCTGTATGACCTTGGACTTGATACACTTTGATGGGCACTCTCTCCCTTGGGAGTGGACTTGAAGGGGAAGGAGGCTTCAGGTCTTAACAAAGTCCTCCATGAAACATAAACAGAACTCTGTAGAAGACATAGACCACAAAAGAAAAGACATCCAAGCTTCCATTTTTTTTTTCTGAAATCCAGGGTCCAAAGCTTCAGCTGTCAATGCTCACATGGACTCCTCCAGCACAAGGAATTTGTTCAACCAACCATGCATGTCTTCAAGCACTACGGTTCCTGGTGGCAGTAAGTGCTTAATGAATGTTGCCTGAAAGGAAGACAAGTAGTTGTACTTACTGACCTATTCGATGATCAGAAGTCCATGATGCTGCAGACCTCAGTTGAAAGGTGAGTTCTTTCATCCCTTTTTGCAAAGACTTCTTGAGCTTCTAGAGTTCTAGAATCATCCAACTGATTGTAACCCTTCTCCCCATGCATGTCCTTGGAACCACTAAGTATCTAGAACAACTTTCCATTTATCTATTCCTTGAGAGACTATAGAGCTATATGGAAAAACCAAAGACCTATCTCATTTAAGGACATTGAAAGGGTGCGGGGGCTGGAACCAGAGACAGAGACACTGGCCACCAGGGGAGAGTTCTAACCCATGAGACCAGTGGAGCCATCCAGAAGCCACAGCCACCCAAGCTGAATAATGCAACTTGAAAATAAAGAAAATGTTTCATCCTCTCCGCTGAAGCTGACTGTAAAATTCAAAAGGCAAAGTCAACACTTCTAAATAAGCTGGAGAGAGTTATAGAGTTTGCTCCACCATCACTGGATGTTTGCTCGCTTGGCTAAGCTTTATGTCACTGGATGAATTTCTATCTTGTGTGAATTTATGCAAGTCACTAAAACACTTGGAGCTTCAGATTCATTGGTTGGAAAACAATAGAAAAAATGCCCATCCTTCTCTCCCTCATTGGCATAGCCCTATCCAGCTGACAAATGATGGATTCTTAGAGCCCACAGAGGATGACTCGCCTCAGGTGGATCTCTCAGGTGAGAAAAAGATCTGGGTTTACCTGAAAACAAACCAGCATGGCATGCCTTATTCCTTAAGGAGTGAAATCAGGAAAGAGGACGTTGAAGGTAGTGTCCTCTTTGGAGCACATGGGGAGAACTTCATCTGCATTCACAAATGTTTATTATGTTCCCACTGATGCTGCTCTAGGCAAAGAGGTAGATACGCTAGCTTCTAGGCATTCATTCTGTGCTAGTGACACAGGGGATGTACACAAAGGGATAAAGAACCATACAGGGTTGCCTGTTCTAAGAAACACAGGTATGTAGACAAGGGATGTATTGGTGTGGCTTGGTCGGGGAGGAGAATGTGTGCAGGGGCCTGAAGAAAGGCTTGGATGGAGACAGAAGAACAACCCAGGATGGAGGTAAAGCTCAGAGGAGCCAAGGAGACACATCTCTGGGAAACAGTTATTCTTTGGAGGCAGTTGTGATTGCAAAGAATGGAGATGGTGGGAGACAGAACGTTGAAGGCCAAGGCAAGAAATCTCCATCTCACCCTGAGCACAACAGAAATGACCAAAGGTCTTTTTGATCAAGGAAGGTGATGGGAAGAAATTCAAGTTTCTACATTTGGGAGGGCAAAGTCTGAAGACATGGAGTCCTATTAGGAGAACTTTAACATAATCAAGCCTGAGAGTGGATAAAGACCTTAATTAGGAAGAGGTGAATCAGAATGGGAAAAGAGGGTAAAATTCCAAAATATATGGTGGTAAGGATCTTCTCTATTTGCAGATGGTTTGGAATACAGTAAGAGTCCTGACTGACGATGGAGGAAGGAAGGTGAGGATCAAAGAAAAACCTGAGACATTAAGCCTGGGTGACTAGCAGTGGTGACACCATTGGGAAGGAACTGAGAAATGCTGGGGGGCAGGGGGGTGGCGTGGAGAAAGACTCCTGAGGAGACACATCTAAGTTAATGAACACTGTAGCTACCAGATCAGAGACAAGCATGAGAGGGGTCTCCCCAGTGTAGACACAGAGGAGAATGAACTTCCCTATGAGCAAAAAAGACATACATACCTATGAAGTCAGAGATCATCTTGTGCTGAGTGGTTACCACTTGTTAAATATTAGACACCATATATACGCTGATGGTCCCAGCCCTCTGAAGAGTCCCATCTAGTAAGAGAGAACACAGACCATGAAAGGTGAGTTTCTGCAAAGCATCATAACATCAAGTGCCCCATGGTCATGCTCTCTACCAGATCATAAGCTCCCTGAGGACAGGGACCTGGATCTGCTCATTGCCACCTCACCAGAGCACAGAACAGTCTGGTAAGAAGATGGTGCTCTGTAAACCATGGTGAGTGATTAGGACATATGAGATCCAAGAGTAATTAGGCAAAAGGATGGAATAGAGAAGTGGTTTTCTCAAGGAAAGGATGGAAAGTCAACTCATGAAGAGAGACACTAACCCCGGATGGGTGGGGAGAAAGGAAGGATGTGTTCCAGGCAATGGTCATGACTTGGAGAAAGGCACAAAAGTAGACTAAAAGGAGCATCAAGAAGAGAAAGGAGAGAGAGGAGCAAGGTGGTCTGCCCAAAGCAAAGGGACTTCTAACACCAAAGTCCAGGTCTTCTTCACGGAGTGACTCAGCTTAAAGTCTCCCTAAATACAAAGATTCTAGCACAAGGAGAAAAAGTGTGCTTTCTGAGTGTGAAATTATTCACCACCTCATCAAGTGCATCATATGAGAGTATAGCTTGATTTCTCATCCTAATGAGCTTTGGATGAGAGAAAGATGCCTGAAATCCTGAGGCATAAGGCTCAGGAAAGTCTCTTTGCCTCTGTTTCCCTCAGAAGCCTCACGTGCAAAGAGAATATTGGATCTGATGATCCCCAATGCCCCGTCCAGCTCTGCCCTGTAGCCCTAAATGGAAGGACCTTAGAACTGCCTTTGTCTTCTTTTTAGCTGAGCTCCTGCACTCAACGCAGGGGAGGAAACCCAAATGTGGGAGGTCCCTGGGAGGAAGGGCTCTAACTGCCATTCTTCTCACAACACTATGTTTGGAAAAGAGATTCTGTGAAAATGATACCATTGATTTTCCCTATTTATTTTTTTTTCTCAAAGGCTTTCATATCAAATTCCCTCCTTCTTCAGATAAAATGTGTCTGTGGGAAGCCATGCTTAGAAAAAGAAGCTACAAAAGTCTGCCTCTCTGAAGAGTGGTTCTCGGGAAAGAGGGGTGGATGGTCACCCTGCCAATGAGCGGATCTTGCCCCACAACACCCCAGGATGCCAGCCGGCCTCAATGAAGCTCTTCTGCAACCTCATCCTCAAAGTGTTTCAAGTCAGACCAAAATGGCTTTTGGTAGCAATTGAGTCATCTGTTAAAGAGAGTTTTGACCCCCTTGCTCATCAGAATCTCATCCTTTTACCATAACCGTGCAGAGGGGTGACTCTACCCTCCTCTTTTCCACTTACAATTTGCCTCTCAATTTCTTAAAATATTCTGAGTTTCCAGAGGGAAGAAAAACTGTCACCATCCGAAACTGTGGCAGGAAAGGGAACACTGCTGTTCCTAAAATCTGTCATATTGATGGTGAACAATAAGTCATAGTTCTATTTATTCCATAGAGGGTTGGTTAATTAAGATTTTGTTTTGTTTCATCAAGAGAGAAACTAGAAGCAACCAAAGACCAAACACACCAAGTCTTCTGCCTACTTTGGTTTAGCCTCAACTATGCCTCTCCCACAGTGGCCTCCTCATCTCCGACAAAGCCTCATCTTACAACATGTAATAGAAGGGGCTTTGGAGGGCGCCTGGGTGGCTCTGTTGGTTGCAAGACTGCCTTCAGCCCAGGTCATGATACCGGAGTCCTGGGATCGAATCCCACATCAGGCTTCCTGCTCAGTAGGGAGTCTGCTTCTCCCTCTGACCTTCCCCCTCTCATGCTCACTCACTCCCATTCTCTCTCTCTCAAATAAATAAATAAAATCTTTAAAAAGAAGAAGAAGAAGAAGGGGCTTTGGAGCCCCAGGATTTATTCCTGGCTCACTCTGTTCCACTCAAGGTGCTTGTGAGTTGTGAGGGTTCCTTATCTACCAGTTACAGTTGGCCTGTATTTTTCCCAGGAAGTGATTGGACCAACTGGATATTAAAAGATTAAAGGTTCAAGGTGTGACTGTTAGATCCCTGGGTAAATGTGAAGGTTGGCCATGGAGCCAGCCACGGAGGCTTCCAGAATTGATCTCCTGACACAGCCAGCACAGGGTGCCCAGCCTTAGAGACAGAGCTAGGGAAATGGATGCAAGGAATTTTGGCAGGAAGCGATGACACCAGGGAATCAGAACTTGAGGTATAACACTGCAACTTTATAATTATTATTATTTAGTTGTCTGATCACTGGCCAGAAAGAAACCAGAGAATGTGTCTCACACTAACAGTGGCTTAGCACATTCCTGTTCTTTGTATGCATCTATAAGGGTCCATAGGTATGAACCAGTTATCATGAGAAAATGGAAACAAAGAAGTGCCCCTCATCCCGAGTCCTACATGCCCCCCATCAGTACTAGTGTTCAACACAGGCATAAGTGTGCTGTTGAAAGGATGGATTTGACAGGCTTTATATGAACCAATTTGAATGTGTCCTCTATAAATCTACTGACCTGAGTCAAATTTGCCGTGTAAATTATAGCTTCCGATTTTGCAGAGCTGTGTTCTCAAACTTGGATCAGCACTGTCCCGTGAACGGATAAGTGGAACACATCTGGGTCAATCTCTAAGGAAGTTCTGTCCAATAGAAATAGAATGTGAGCCACAAATACAACCGATGTCATTTTTTTCCAGGTTTTTATTTAAATTCTAATTAGTCAACGTACATGGTAAAATTGGTTTCTGATGCAGAATTTCGTGATTCATCACTTACACATAATACCCAGGGCTCATCCCCACAAGTGCTGATGTCATTTGTAAGTTTCTAGCAGCCACAGTCAAAACACTGAAAAGAAACAGGTGAAATTCATTTTAATAGTGCATTTTACTTAATACAATACATCCGAACTATTACCATTTCGACTTGTAAACCACGAGTTATTATTAAAATAGTTTACTTTTCCTGTACTCGATTTTCGAATTCAGGGTGCTTTGTACACTTACAGCACAAACCCATAACTTGGGATCAGTCATAATTCATAGTTACATGTGGCCAGAGGTTATCACACTGGATGGTCTAGTTATTTTTTTAATTATTTTTTTTATTAACATATAAGGTATTATTAGCCCCAAGGGTACAGGCCTGTGAATCCCCAGGTTTACACACTTCCCAGTACTCACCATAGCACATACCCTCCCCAATGTCCATCACCCAACCATCCTCTCCCTCCTCCCTTCCCTCAGGCAACCCTTGGTTTGTTTGGTGAGATAAGGAGTCTCTCAGGGTTTGTCTCCCTCCAGATCCCTGGATGGTCTGGTTCTAATCTGCCATGAGTATCATTGAACTTAAAAATCTGGGGAAAAAAAAAAACTATCAATATGATTGTATAAGGATATGTCATCAGAGTCTCAGGGGATCCAAACTCAATTTCTGGGGTACAGTGTTTATTACAATAGCTAATAAACGATGAGAGAACTTTATTAATTAATTAATTTATTTATTTATTTATTTATTTTTAAAAAGGCACCCTTTTTTTCTGCAAACAGAACAATGATGAACCAACTCGCTGCCATTCACTAAAGTAGCTCGACACACAGATTACCCATGGACCTCTCAACTTGAAGAACCACAGAGAACCATGAGCCTATGTTATATATAAAAACTAAGTCAGGGACAAGCACTTGTATCAAAATTATGTGCCGGTGATACCGATCTGTTTCCAAACACTTCTTGAATGGGTAACGCATGTAAAGAATGAGTCCCTTTGCCATTACCGGTAAAGGTCACTAATTTCTAATTCAGAACCAAGAAGATGACTCCCCAAGTGCCCCTTTGGGAGAAGAAAGCAGATAAAAACAAGAAATTCCCCGGAGCCCAACAATCACAGCCCTGGAGTCAGAAAGAGCTGAAACACATTGTTCTATCCCCCTCCGGCTCATTGTGGGTCTGCAGACAGAGAAAGCCCGGTATTCCGATGGGAGGGACACAGATGGACCAGAGGAGATTGTACAAGGCCGTGTAAATGCAGCACCAAGCGTGACAAGACCATACCAAACACAGGGTCAAGACGCTGCCGATGCAACATTTACAGCTATTGTAACAACTCATTTGTGCTAATGTAGTCAATGAATGGCTAATCTGGTGAAGAAGAAATGTCATTTCATTGCATGGGGGGAAAATGTTTCGACTAAATAAGTGATTGATGGGTAGTGGGTAGGGGCCAAGAAATACAGTGTAGCAGCGTATTCAATATTTGCAGGGAAATGAAATGGAGGGGTTAGAAACAGTCTGCAAAGCTCGCCACTCTTCCTGAGTCCTCCAGCAAATGGTCCTGTCAGTGTAGCCTTCCTTGTTAACATTGTCTGGTCCCAGGGAAAATTTCCCTTTTTAGTTGACCCCCATTTGATTCTCCTTAATCCTCATACAAGTCCCTAGCAAGGGCCGTGGCAACGGTCCTCGTACGGAAGATAGAATTTATTAGTGTTATTATTCCGCTGCCTTCTCAGTTGCTTTTGATAAGAATACTGACTCTTGAAAGAAAAAAAAAATTGCAATTCAAAAGAGACTGGGAAGCGAAAGAATGCCAAGTATTACGGAAATCTCCAATCTCGACTGGTTTAAAATTGGATGCGCTTTAGAGTGAAGCGCTCTCTTGATGGGGAGGTTAAGAGGCTGAGATACGCTTCCTGTGACACCATCTTGTCGGGTTTAAAGGGAAAAACCCAAAACCTGCTGTGGTGGGGATATTCAGGATGAGGTAGCCTAAGCTGGAATATGGTGGATTTATAATAAGATGCTATTTAAGGGACGCATTTGAGGCGGGAGGAGAGATGAAGCAAAAAGATCGATTCACCCCCAAATAAAATTTGCATAAATAAAAGTCTCTTGAATATAGGGTCTCGAATAAGATTAACGTTAAAGGCCAATGTGCTTTATGGCCCATATGCTGAGAATGCTGAAAAGATAACATTTTGTTGTTGTTGTTTCTTGTCCAAGTTGCCAGGACCCAAAATGCCCTCGGAGAAGCACATGATGTCCCCAGGGGCAGTGCTCCAACATAAGGCACCCTGTGGACACCCCTCTGTTTTGGGGAGTGGGATTTGCCAAGCTGGCCAGTCATGATGGTCACTAACTGGCAAATTTTTTCATCTTGGAATAGAAGCCCTTAGAGGGGAGGTTTTGAAATTTGTGGTTTCTGCAGCTCCTCTGACCATGCTGGAACAGCAGGTCTCCTCCTCATGTAAACTCGACTCCTGCGCTGTTAATACTATGCCCATTCAACCGTTCAACAGCTATGCACTGAACATTTTTTCTGAGCTGTGCACCACACAAGGCACTGGGGATAAAAGAAGAAACCACTCCTGCCCTCCTGATTCTCACGGTGTGTAAGGAAGACAGACATTCACTAATTCGTCAAAATGTAAGAGGGCAACAATAATAAAGATCTCCAAAGTAGAGAACTTGGTGCTGGAGGAGAGTTTTGAAGAAGTGCCTGCCTTAGTCAGGGATATCAGGAATTCAGCTGAATGTCTGAAAGATGAGTACAAATAACCAGACAAAGAACAGAGCAATGAACATTCCAAGTGGAAAGAATGGCATGTGCAAAGGCACAGCGGTGGGGGAATCTCGCCAACTGCCCGGAGATAAAAGAAAGGCAATGTGTCTGGGAGAGGAAGAAGAGGGAATTCTGGAAATCTGGAAGGGCTGTTGGTAACCTAGAATTAATTGAGCAGTAATAGATTTGCAGGAAAGAGAGGAACTGGAGATAAGATGGGAGGGATGGTATGTCCTCGGAAAGCTTTGTGGGCTCTGTTTTCTGCCCCAGGATTCCAGAAAACACCCATGCCCTACTGCCACCACCTTCCTTCATATTTGTTGTCTTTTCATATTTCTGTAGACTTTCTATTAACCTCAATTGAAAGTCATTCATTCATTCAACAATTTTTTTTTTTTTTAGATTTTATTTATTTGAGAGAGAGAGTGGGAGGAAGAGCAGAGGGAGAGAGGCAAGCAGACTCCCTGCTGAGCACAGAGCCCAGCATGGGGCTCCATCTCAGGACCCTGAAATCATGACCTGAGCCCAAATCAAGAGTTGGATGATTGACCAACTGAGGCACCCAGGTGCCCCTCATTCAACAAATATTAAATGTCTGTTATGTGCTAGGTTCTTTGGGAATACAAACGTAAGAGTAACTTATTCCTCCTATCCCCTGCATGAAGTCCGTAGCACGGTCATACCATGTCTCTTGAAAATATAGGTAGCTCTCATCCATGGCACCTGCTACGTGTGCCTTGCCCTGTGACAAGTATATGTGGTATGTATATCACCTGATTGGTCCCTAAAATCGAATCCATGAGCCAGTGAAATTCACAAAATATGTTTTATTTTTCAGTTTGCAACAACTTCGAAAGTAAGTTTTTCAAAAAGTCAAATGTAGGGGCACCTGGGGGGTTCAGTGGGTTAAAGCCTCTGCCTTCAGCTCGGGTCATGATCCCAGAGTCCTGGGATTGAGCCCCGCATTGGGCTGTGCTCAGCAGGGAGCCTGCTTCCCTCTCTCTCTCTCTGCCTGCCTCTCTGCTTACTTGTGATTTCTGTCTGTCAAATAAATAAATGAAATCTTTTTTTAAAAAGTCAAATGTATTCAATTTAAAGAACTACTATATGTTCCAAAAGAATGTCTTTTCTACTTTTATTAATACTAACAAGCTCCAGTATTAAATGATTAATTAATCAATAATATTGAAGGATTTGATTAATTAATTAAATAATATTAAAGGATTTGACCCCTAAAAGGCTGTTTTAGTTTGATTTTTATGTTTTTTGTTAAGAAATTATATAGGTTTCTTATACTGGTAAGGATCCTGAGGTTACAAGTGGCAGAAAACCCACGCAGTGGGTATTGAATGCAGTGGTAGATGGCCTTCAGGTATGGTTTGATCCAGAAGCTGATCATATTCATAGAGCTCTGGTTCCTTTTTGATGACTTTTTCTCTAGTTGGCCCTCCCCTTTGACAATTTCCTCCTTGGTCTGGGTTCTCTCATTGGAGTAAAAGAGCTGCAGCCATCCTCAACTCAGCCTGAGTCACCGTCAAAAGAATACAGGACAGTTTTTGTTGCTGTGGTTGGAGCAGAAGTGCCAAGGTTCACTCTGATTGCAGCAGCTGGGTAACTTGTCCACCTGTGAACCCATCACTGTCACAATGGGAGCATCGCAGAATGGAATGTTTCTTTGTTGTAACTTTTGGGGGAGAGACAGACCCTCTTTTCTCCTAGAGTTGAGATAGAAAGGAGAGAAACAGCATCAACAGCTCACAAAGGGTACAAGGTGCCAGAAGCCTGCAAACACATTCCCTAGATTATCTGGTTTAACCCTCACAGCCACCAGAAGAGCCCTTTTCACATAGGAGGCCACGGAGGCTCTCGGATGATTGGAATCCAGAAGCACCTATCACTTGCTCCTGCCCACTGTGCTTCTCTTCTGCTTTGCCTCATATGTGAGAACTTCTGAGGCGGTCCTGCCGCTGGGAGGAAAGAGCCCACCTGAGGGGGAAAAAAAAAAAAAAAACAAAAACCAAAAACAAACCCTGCCAAAGCCAAAAACCAAGAAAGGAGAGAAATCAAGTCCTGAACACATCATTTGAACCAGCTGATCAAACCATACATCAAGCTAACAGCACCTCTGCCTTGAAGCTAACCATGCATGAAGCTAAAACCACCTCTGGACGAAGAAATGTTTATGCCAATAAAGTCTCTCTCTCGCTCTCTCTTTCTCTCTGACTTCTGCAAATTTGGTCTTTTTGTTACTTGCAACAGAAGAAAGCACACACAGTAAAGAAATACGAATATTTCAGAAAGAACTTTAGAAATTCGATGCCACCATTAATCGTAGTGTTAGGAACCAATTTACAGATCAGTGCCAGTCTACAGCTAATCCATGTATGTGAGCTTGTTTTTTTCTTTTTAACATGATCTGAGCTATGCCGGAATGGAAGGACCGGCTTTAAAAAGAGCAAAAATTTTATAAATAATAGCCAACCAGGCTAATCCACCAGTATGTACACGTTATCAGGTGAAACTTCATTTTCTTTGCTTTCGGGTGCGTTGCTGTGCTTCTTAAAGAAGGACACCCAGCATCCTGATAAGTGAGGCAATGTGATTCTTTCACGCTTGTAAATTAGAACAAAGATTGTGATTCCTTAATAGAATATAATGTTTCTAAAGAGGGATGATCTCTTTGAAAGGACTCTGCAGTGGTAATGCCCTTTAGAAATAGGAGAAACCTAGACATCATTGCTATTACAAACTGACTCTCACCCCAAGAGGATATAGGGTCCCTGTTGGGGCACTATTTACACAGCAGATAGTGAAAACAAAATAATTAACAATAAAACCAGTCATCGAAACACACATTTCTTTCTTTCAAGCCAAGGTGTAATTTTTCTAAGAGTGCAGGCTCGTGTTATAAATCGTTGACTGTCAACACATTATTCTTTCTAACCTGCCACCCAAATCCTCCAGGGTTTCTCAGCCCCGATCCGCCTAACAGGGACATGAACACTCCCGGGGACACCAGACCAGGCAAAGGAAGCCCGACTCCGGATCACATTTGGTCCGGGGTCTTACAATCCTGCAGAGCATGAATGGTAAATTAATGTTCTGGGGCGGGACAATTATGCATGCGGGAACTATAGTAATTATGCTAATTGAGGAGACCTCTTTGTTGTGAGATTTCCAGAGCAGGAAGCAGGTTGTGTCAGAGATTTACAGTAGAAGTCCTAAAAACAGGACCCCCAGGTGTGCCCCCGGGGGTAATGACAGAGGTAGCTGGAAGGTTAATCTGGGAACAAAGAAAATGTGCTGGAACCAAACATGGACAAGCATCAACATAAGGTCTACGACTGAGAGCCTCATAAATAAAGGGGAGGAGGGAGGAGTGTTGAGGGAGGAGGAGGCAAGATGGCAAAAAGCTGGGCAAAGCTGCATCCTCTTTAAACATTCACGAGTGGAAAAAAGTATCAAACTGAAAACCAGCTTTAAACAGCAAGGGTAATAAAGGTTGCTCAGTTGCTGATCAGATGTGAGGCCAGTGGGAGTCGAGGGTGGCCGTGGAGGGGGTTGGGTGGGCAGGAGTTGGAATTGCAAGGAGAAGGGTGTGGTCCGATGCAGCCCAAGAGAGAGCAGGAGCCCCAGAGGAATGAAGGGGCCCTTTCTCAGTGGCATCCTCAAAGGGCCCACGTGGTGCACCTCGGAAGGTGCCATTGAACTTAGGGACACAAAGCCATCTGAAACACTTCTGATTTCTCTTCCTTTCAAGTTTATTCTCTTGCTGTTAAAGGTCAATGCAAAAATTAGATGCAAATGGACTACTGGTTTATCCAAACTAACCTTGAGTTGAGAGGGCATCTCTTGACCTAGAAAATGAGGAATCGTCTTTTTTTTTTTTTAATTTCCAAAACCAACCTTTCTCTCTGCACAGAAATTTCTCCATGACCAAACCTACTGTTTTCCCAAAAAGATAAGAAACAGAAATCCTCTTTGTATGAACTTGATTGCTGCTTCTAGGTTCAACTCTGGTTTTCTTCCACCTTCCGTGGTCCCAGGTTTGCAGCAAACAGGCCAGACCCACTTCAACCTCTTCCTTGTCATCTCCTCCCCCTCAACTCTGAGAATCATGACTCCCTCCTCCTGGAGGACCTCTGCACCGAAACTGCTTTTGGGATACCTCTGATCCCCTCATCAAACAAAGTCAATGCCTTTTCTTGGATGCACATCATTCTTGGCCATTCTGTGGCAGTCAGAATGTTATCTCAGAACTGGAGCCTGGGATCCATTAAGGATGTGGTTCTCCAGCTGCTCTTTGACTCTCTCTGGGAGTGGTTCTCACCAGCATCAGAGTTGCCTGGTGGCTTGACTACAAGGCAGATTGCTGGGCCAACCCTCAGATTCAGTAGGTCTGGGTGGGACCCAGAATTTGTGTGACAAGTTTCCAAGGTTGTCCAGCACCCACTCTTCCAGCACCACTGTTCAAATACTATCAACTCAGCCTGTGCATTAAAATGGCCCCAGGGCTGAGGCGCTTATAAAAATATAATGTGTAGGTCCTACCCTGGACTGGTTTGGTGAGATTATCTGGGCTGGGGTCTGGGCTATCCATCCCTATGATTCTAACATTCAGTCAGGATTAATGGTCTCTCCATTTGCCTCCTCCCCTAGTTCCGTTTTGTCATGTCAAGCTCTATAGTGACCATCTGTCAAGCTCATTCTCTTGGATCTTTGCCTTTTGGGCTTGGTATTCTTCCCTTCCAAGTGGGAAATTATGAGCCCTGACCTAGAGTGTTGGCTCTGGGGAAAGAGATAAGGTCAGTTTTGAGAGCTATTTGGGATCTAGAAATAACTCTTTACTAAGAGTTATATAATTAAATATATAACATGTAATTAAATATGGGCACTGGAAGAAACAATTCACTAATTTGGTAATAAGATAGAAATGATAAGGGTGCCCAGGTGGCTTAGTCAGTTAACTGTCTGCCTTCAGCTCAGGTCATGATCCCGGAGTCCTGGGATCAAGTCCCACCTCGGGCTCCCTGCTCAGTGGGGAGCCTGCTTTTCCTTCTACCTGCTGTTCCCCCCGCTTATGCTCTCTCTCTCACTCTTGCTATCTACCTCAAGTAAATAAATATGTTTTAAAAACAAAAAAAATAATATCTGTAGCTGTTTCCAAATACTAGGAAGACCATAGTCAACATCCCCTCTGCAACAGTTTTACACAAATATTGTGCCCAAACCTGGATCCAGCAGATAGAAAATAGTTTTCTCCTATACTCAGAAATCAGGAGGCAAACGCCCCTTGGTACCTTGCCAAAAAAGGAATTAGACCTATCTGAAAATAAGATCTGGTTTTTGTTTTGTTTGTTTTACATTCTTAGAGATTTCTTTTCCCTTCTTTCTTTTTTCTCCCTGTAAGTCCAAATATCAGTGATCATACCACACTTGCTAGTTGTGTTTTGATAGCTACCTTTTTTTTGCTCTCTACACACATTCATACACAGTTTTTTCTTCTTTTTCTTTTACCATTTTTCCCTCTTTGCATTAAAAGTAGTCATTTGTTCCAGAAATGGAAGATGGATCGATATTAAAACATTTATCCATAAATTAATTGTCACAACAAATTAGATATATAGGCTGTGAAAGTTATTTGATAAATATCACCAATCACAACTATTGCTGAAATAAACAGAAATGCCCTGAGCATTATAAAGACTATTATCAAAGCCTAAAATCAAACATTAAATATAAAATAGTAAGCAATCTCATTAAAGGAAGAAAGAAAATGGGGGTGCCTTCAAACATCTGTTGTTTTGGCGATTCTAGCTAATGCAATAATAAAAGAAAAGAAAATGGGTGGTATAAATTTGAAAATGAAAAGAGAAAATTATCTTTATTTATAGATTATGTAACCACATGCCTCTGTTTAAAAAAAAATTCAACTGAGTAAATTTGAAGATCAAATTAGCTTTATTCTGTGATTCACGAATCGGGCAGCATCCCATCTAGCAGACAGAAGGGAGCTCTGAGGAACAAAATGGAAGGTTTTCAGAAGCAGAAAGTGGGAAGAACAAGGAAACAGCAGATTGTTTCAGGCAAGGTCACCTTCCTGTGAGGGAAGGATGGGGTGTATCAGACAGATTACCTCACTAACGCTAACCAGGTGATTCCAGACTTACTAGTTAAGGTCACATTCCTAGGAAAGATGGGAACTCTTTCTTTTTTAACACATAGAACACCCAAGAAAATATAGTAATATTCTTTGAAACTATGGCGATTAAAGGGCAAGGGATTTTTTTTTTTAAGTTTAATAAGTACACAAAAATGCAAAAATTGTCTTTATACTAGCAAGGGTTATTTGTAATGAAAAGAGGGTTTTAAAAATTCCATTAATGGTCACATCAGAGACTTTAAATTTCTAAAGAATCAAGGTAGCAAAAGACATCTATGTGAAGAACACAATTAAAAAAATAAAATATCTAAATAAGTGGATGGAAAACATCATAAAAAAGTCTATCTTTCTCAATAGAAATAAATTTAGCTTCCCATAAAATCATAAAGGGTTCTTTAATGAAAATGGTGAAGTGACTTTAAGTTTTATACTGAAAAATAAATGCGTAAGAATTGTTAAAATATTGTAGAAAAAATGTAGACTAAGAGACTATGAATTGGTGCGATCAAAGTAATATGGTATTGGCAAAAGACAGAGGAGATCAGTATATAAAAGGCCAGAAATAAATCCAAGTATATATAGGAACTTAATATATGATAATGGTGGTATTTAAATTCAGTCATGAAAGAATGGTTTATTTTATAAATGAGACTGGAATAATTGGCTATTCATCTGGAATAAAATAATGATAGCCCCTTACTTCAGGCCATAGACAAAAATAAACTTCAGCTAGATTAAAGAACTAATGTAAAAAATTTGAGGAAGAACGATTATTAGGAGAAAATTTAGGAGAATATTTATCTAGCCATTGGGTGTGGAAGTTCTTATTAAGCAAGAAAGGAATTCCAAAGCCATTTAAAAAAAAATAATAAATTTTATTTCAAAACCCAGCAATGTCAAAATGACAAAAGGACACCATAAATAGAGTCCAGAGGCCTGTGACAGATTGGGGGAAAAATATTTGCTAATGTTAGAGTCAGGAGTTTGTATCCCTGTTGTATAAAGAAAGACAAAATAATTTTTTGTGAATCAAATAACTAACAGACAAATGGGCATGGAATAAGAAGCAGGAAATTTATCCAAGGAAATATGCAAAGGGTCAACAAACATATGAAAAGAAAATCCGGCTCACTGGTGAATAGCTACAGACAAACCCAAATGCAAACAAAATGCCTTTCTCCACTTTTCCCTTAGAAAAAATGTACCCTCATGAGGATGATGATGGTGATGATGACAAGTCTATATTGTGCTTGCAAGGTACCAGCTGCTGTTCTAAGCATCTTACATAAAACAGTTCATTTAATCCAATCAACAACCCATAAAGTAGACACTATTATAACCCTCATTTCATAGATGAGGAAACAATACATCCACACTTGGAAATAAGTTCTCAAAGAAGAATACTCATCCTTACCACATTCAGAATTGCTATCAGATCCCATGTCACTTTCCTTAAACACTCCTGACTGGGACCCAGTACGTTGCTTTTGATGGTATGGAAATGGTTAAACCCACAGTGTGAAAGACCCCAGAGAGGGGGCCCAAGTGTGGTAGGACAGAGATTTTCACTGTATTTTCCTGTTTCGTTTTTGGATGTCTTTAAGAACAATTCAGCGAATTAGGACAAAAGAGTTTTGTGATCTTTTGTAAACTTCTGTGCTGTGGGATAAAATCTAAGTCTTTCTAACTTTATTGCCTCCCCATTCAGCATTTGGCTCCCAGTTATTAAAAAACATAAATCTTTCAATTCCCTGTATGAAACGTAATGGGAGAGGGGTAACCTGATTATGGTGACTTCTTATCAAGCTAGGAGGGTAAATGATTATTCTCACCTACAGTAATCATGCAATTGAGATTTATTTATTTATTTTTAGGGAGAAAGCATGACTGTGCAGTGGCAAGAGGCAAAGGGAGAGGGAAAGAGAGAATCTCAAGCAGACTCCCTGCAGAGCAGGGAACCCGATGTGGGGGGGGGGGGGGGGGTTCAGTCCCAGGACCCTGAGATCATGACCTGAGCTGAAATCAAGAGTCAGTTGCTCATCTCACTGGGCCACCCAGGTGCCCCTAATAATGTGATTGAATGAAAGGTATGGGAGCTGCAGGGGAAAATATCCAAGAAAAGTCACAAAAGGTGTTTATAGAAGAGAGGTATAATTCCACTCGAATGAAGTTTCATTCATGTATCTACTCATTTACTCCTGCATTCAGCATGTGCCTGATTTGATTTATTTTACCTCTGACATATCCAAACTGCTACTTCTCTTTATATTCTGCATTATATGTATAATAGCTCATTCCATGGCTAGAGGCTTCCCCTATGAACCTTTAGGCATTCCCCCAGCTGAACTGCTCAAGATTCTGGGGGCTTACTCAGACATCAAACAAGCCTGGTTCTGTCTTCCAAAGGTTAAAAGAGAGAAAATCATTAGAAATTTCAATCAACTTCTTAGTGCTGTTTGTCAGCTCTATCTTCTGGGCACATGCCAGGATGACACAATCTTGCCCACTGGGGATCTGCTTTAGTCAATGACAACAGAGAAGAAGTGATGCCTCATTTAAGATCCAATGTGGGCACCTGGCACATCCCTTTCTGCCCCTGCAAAGACAGAAACAGGCATCCAGAAGCAATCTCCATCAGTCTGAGTCTTCACAATGGACATGCAGAGTGAGTGAGAGATAACTCATGTTGTATGAAGCCCCTGGAAAGCTCAGTACTGCTTGTTACCACAGCACAGTGTTGCATATCCTGACTGAAACACTCCATGAGGAGTTAGGTCTTACTTACGCTCCTGGTGTGCGTTACTGTTATAACTCATACCTTGCCATGGAATACATGTTTGTCCATTGCTGTGGTGATGTCTTTTTCTCTGGAAATCTGAACACAGTGGGCTTCATGACTATAATATTTTTAGTTTCACTCAAGGTCTTAACCTTATTCTCTCTGAAGGACGACACCCTTGCCTGGGTGGCTGAGTACAGAGTAGCTTCTAGCCTCAGCCGTGGGTGACACAGGAATTCTTAGAAACCCTTGGGCCAATGTTGTGCCCAGGTCACTAAAACAACTGCTGTCCTCACGGGGAGTTTCTCTTTGGAGTGCTTGGGGCCCTTATCTGATTAAGCATCTTATCAAACCCACTTTGGGTCACTTTGTTATGATTAACTAATTTCACATACAGGGATAACGGTTTTAGATTTCCATTTCTTGCCCCCAGAAAACCCCAGATTTTATATACAATAGGTCAACCCCTTCCAAGGCATTCATACTAAAGAATCTTCAACAAAGCATAGAAGGTTGGGTTATATTCAGTGCTGGGCTAAAGCCAGCTCATACAGGCTCCCGACAACTACCTGTGTGCAAGCCCTTCTACCTCTGCCTTCAGTGCCTCATGTGGATGGCTTGAAATCAACCACAATGGTAGTATTTACACAATAGAAATTAGCAATTGCTACAAATCAGGATTGTTGTTTTTGGTTTTGTTTTTTCCCTTGGAGATCCAGTTGTAGGATGCCATTGGTTACATCCTTCATCCTCTTCTCTGGGAGTCCACTGCCTCTACAACTGCCTAATGGAGAGGACCCACTAATATGATTCTAATCTTGATAGGGAAAACCCTTCCACCTTTGCTCTTGTGACTTAGTAGTCACTTGCCTACTATTTTAAATTTCACTTCACTTGAAACTCCATTCCAAAGAAGCTGTGATTAGACACCTACTACATCCCAGGTACTAGGAAAATGAGGACACACATGACAAATTCTCCCTTCCATGTTGGAGCTTCACTTGAGATATCTAGAAGGTCAAGGGTAACTACCACTGATATAAGATATTTTTATTGTATCATACCCTTTATTTATCATTTTTGTTTACCTTAGTTTCCTCAGAACTACCTAATTAATTTGTGTTCTGTTAATTAACTTGTGCAACTGTTACTGGGTTTTTTTTTTGGTCCCTTTGGGAACTGCTCTGCTCCACATCATGTAGTTCTTGTAGAACTATCAATCAAGGTATGAGTGTCCACTGCCCCAGCGATAGATACATGGCTGAGGTTAGCAAAGTATATCCAACTCCCTTAGACACAGATACTGTTCCAAGGTATGCTTGCAACCTAACTGTGGTCAGCCCGAATCTTTTTGAAGAGACTGATTCTGGAAGTCTGAAAGGTTATCAATCCTTCTGAAAGCATGAGCTTTAAGAACCTGATAAACCTGGAAATGTCACATTACATGGAGATCGTTTATAAGAGAATGAAGCCAACACAGATGAAAGCAGAGCCAAGAAATGAGGAGGGCAGAAGGGACAGAACATGATGATATTGTTTCTTGAAACCTCAATCCATCCATGCCTGAAATGGAACTAACTAACTCTTGGACTTTTCAGTTACATGAATTGATGGCAATTTCTTTTGGCTTCGGCTAACTTGAGATGAGCTTTTTTTTTTTTTCCTAGCAGGTGAAACTGATACATACCTGTTCAGTACAGCAAAGTACTGCTTGAGTACAGAGTACCACTGCTCAAATCTTTGCAAGTAAGTCTTGATTCCCTTTCTATGCTTGTTTTGGTCATCTTCCATGGAAGCAATGAGGGCAAGCCAAGTGCTCCTGTGACATTGTCTGTGTCACCTTCTCCTGCCTCCTTAGTCTCTGTTTCTCTCTCCTATCTCCCCTCCCCAGGTCTAGACATTGTGTGTCTTTTCAAGTGGGGAACTCACCATGCCCATACCTGAGTTGCTTACCAATGGCTTTATGGCTTAAGAGTAACTTTCTTCACTTGTTTCTGGTTTTTTGGTGTGAAACTCATGTTTGGTTGTCAACCTGGGGAAAGAAACAAGAACATAGCTTATATTATAGGAGTTTGGTAAACCTTGTGGATGTAAGTAGTGCTGGGGTGGGAAGTGATTGAAGGAGGTTGAGGAGCAAGTAGGAAAGAGTGGAGAATAATGGAGCTATCATTGACGTTTGGGCATACATTGGAGGAAGATGGTCAACAGCCAAAAGGGTGATGAATCCTTTGAAATTTTTATTCTATTCACTTGTGGAAAAGGTCAACTTCCTCTAATTTGAACAATGGAAGGTTTTTTTAAAAAAAATATTTTATTTATTTATTTGACAGAGAAAGGGAGTGAGAAAGCACTAGCAGGAAGAACAGCAGAGAGAGGAGAAGCAGATTCTCTGCTGAGCAAGAAACTCAATGCGGGGCTTGATCCCAAGACCGTGGGACCATGACCTGAGCTAAAGGCAGCCGTTTAACTGACTGAGCCACCCAGATGCCCCAATGGAAGGAGTTCTAAGGGGCCATATCTGGGGACTTTAAGTCATTACTGTCTTAAGGCAAAAGGCATCCAGGAATCTGCCAAGATGAGTAGTTGACTACCTACAGAGAGTGTGGATCCTCCACCCAATGATTTATCTGCTGAATTATGAGCTGAATTGGGATGTTCTACTTTTAATTTGGGGTGGTCTTTTGAAATCAGAACTTCTAGCAAAAAAAAAAAAAAAAAAAAAAGAAAGAAAAGAAAAGAAAAGTAAAACCACAAATTACACCCAAGTTACAATACATTGTGGAGATACCCCAGATGCTTTGAGATCAGTGAAAATAATCTCATTTTCAAGAGAAATTACCCATCCTTGCCAGAAGAACATGTGTTCCCATGACATCTGTAATGAGACACTCCAAATAGACTGCAGTAATAGAAATCCTCCTTTTGGAGGAAGGGCTCTGGAGCAGGTCTATTTGGATCATGAGTGTACAGAAAGTACCCAAGTATCAGAGCCTGCCAATCATGCCATGAATCTGTGTAAGGAGAAATTGATATCCATCACATTGCTCCTTTATTTGTCCATTCATTGATTCATGTATTCAGTACATGAGTCTCCCGGCCAGTGGAGAGCACCAGAGATACACATCTTTAGCAGCAGCAATGAATAAAAGGTAGCCCTCACCTTGCAGGTTCCAATAGAAGAGATAATGTCATAATAACGTATAATAAATATATCTTAATAACAGATGTCTGTGCAGTGCTCTCTGGATGTATAGAGCATAGAAGGGAAAACTGAATTCTGGGTTCACAGATTGCTGGTGAGAAACAGGAATAAACACCAGTTACCTGAACCAAGTCACGAGACCTAGCATTGGGTCCCACCTGTTACTGACGAACTACATCATTACGGGGCTGGGGCGGGGGGCAGGGATTGGCCTCAGTTTACTCACTGAAAAATTGAGGTGTGGGCTATAGAGTTGTATGGGCATCATGATGTGTGTGTGTGTGTGTGTGTGCATTTTAACTGGCAATGCATCTGTTCAAAAAGATTTGCACCCAGTCAAATCTTTATCTTCTTGCCCATGTTTCTAAATACAGTGTAATTTCCTTGTCTTGTCTGATTAGGTTGATCTTAAGCAGACTGTGATTTAGAAGGGGGAAAAAAGGTTTTCCTAACAGTTACAAGTCATTTATCTTGATTAAAAGGATAGTCTTTATATCCAAACAAGCCTGTCTTATTTAAACCTGCAGGAAGAAAAGGCCTTCATCCTGAGTAATGGATGATCAGTATTTTCTATAATCCTTTCTAAAATTTGAGTTAAAAGGATATCTTGGAAACACACAAAGAGATCCAGGAATGGACCTATTTCTGTGTTAAAATGAAAACAAAACCAACCCAGGGACAAAATTTATGACCTTACAGACTCTCTAGATACTACCCTCTTCCTCCTCTTCCCTCTCTTAGTACTTGAAGGTCATGCTGGCTCCCTTGGCCTCATCTTTTTTTAGGGTGTACAGCCTACCTGCAGCCAGATCCTATCCCCTCCACAACTTCAAAACTGCATCTTCCCAGGGCAATAGGCTCTCCTCGTTGCCAAAGCCAGTGAGGCTCCTTTTCCTCCTTCCATAGAGTAAGTCCCAGATTTTTGACACGTTCTCTATCCCCTGATCT
Organism: Mustela nigripes; assembly: GCF_022355385.1. Taxonomy (NCBI): domain Eukaryota; kingdom Metazoa; phylum Chordata; class Mammalia; order Carnivora; family Mustelidae; genus Mustela; species Mustela nigripes. The sequence goes on along the minus strand of NC_081572.1, from coordinate 51,842,486 downwards.
CCTGGGACACAAATCCCTCTGGGTCTTGCTCCTTTAAGAACATTACCCATGTGTTTATCACATGCTGGGAACTCTGCTAAGGATTTTACCTGTGTCTTCATGTACATATCACCATATCCCCATGGAATGTGTGTTAGAAATGTCCTTTCACAGAGAGTGACTATAAAGTGAGTCCTTAGGACCTATGCCCTTCTCCCCAGTACACATATGGGAACCCCCGCCCCATGACTTCATTGCCTCTCCCCTTCATTGTCCAATCCACACCCACACCTCTCTCACCACACAGTTTTTCCAGGAAGATGTTGGCCCTTTCTAGCCTTTTCCAGATCCCAAACCATTCACCCATCTCACAGTTTTATATTCCCCCAACCTTCTCAACCAAAGTGGGGAAAAAGTCCAAGGGGGGGAAATACATTGTTATCTTTCCACCAAAATGTAAATGTCTTCCTCCTTCACTTCCTCTTCCAGTGACAGCACCACCATTTTTACCAACTAGCATGGAAGAAATGTGAGTCATTCCTACCCTGATTTTGTCTCTCTCACTCTCCTCCTCAAGGTGGTCCCCAAGTTCAATAGCTCTGCCTTACCATAAGCTGCATCATCCCACCTTCTCTTGATTTGCATTGCCCCCACCACCACCCCATCACCCCTGCCTTCATCTTTTTTGCCAGGATTCCTTCGATTCCCTCCTCACTGGTTTGTCTTCAACCATGTACACCTCTGATATTTACAACTACAATGTAACAAAGCAATCTTTCCAAACCTGAACCTTCACCCTGCTCCTTCAGCTCCAAAGTGACATGGCTGGTTGCCTTCCCGGTCTCCACTGGATGGCAGCTCACCACTGTGGGTTTGATGCCTTTTCCCAGTCATGGATGGGCCCCGAGTGTTAGAAACACGTGGAATTCCCCAGCTGCAACGGAGAGTGAGCATGGAACCCAGCTGGTCTGATCAGGATGACAGGATGATCTCAGGATGGTTGTTGGATCATTAACAGAGAAACCAAAACTCTCTCCTGTCTCTGGTCATAAATGAGAAGTAAGTCTTGTCAGCAACAATAAGGCAAGTCAACCTTAGGTTAGAGGACATTTCGCAAGATTCTAAGGTCTAAGAAATTTTGTTCAGAAAGTCATTCAGGAAAATATGTATGTGTTAGATCTTCTGGGACATGTCTTTCCATCTGAGTCTTTTCTCTGTGTACAGAAATGACATTGTTTAAAACTGTGTATGGAGTTTTGTTAAATGACATTGTTAAAAACTCCATCAAGACTCTAATTGTGTTTGTCTAATTAGATTAGGTTGGTCTGTCTGAAATTGCATTTTTTGGGGTCAAAACTGGTGGAACATTGCCATTCTGGATGACTCACCTGATATGTGTCCATCTCTCCATTTCCTGTGGAAGTTCATTAAGAGCAAAAACCACTCTTGTGTTTTTAGAGCTCAGCAGTATGTCTTTCTAGTAGGTCAATAAAGGTCTGTTAAATCTAATTGTATGGATAAATTCAATACAACACTGTTTCTAAGGTAAGCTCTACATTCTGCTCCTACTTGTTTGAGACTTCCTTCCCAATGTCCTTCTTTCCTTATCCACAACCCTCTAAATGTAAAAATGCCCAAGGTCCTTTTTAATTTTTACTTAAGGCACTTTTCTTGTGGTCTCATGGCCTCACACAGATTTGTCTCTCTCTCTCTCTCTCTCTCTCTCACACACACACACACACACAGAAACACCTACCACACTATGTCTCCAGTTCCATCTCCTCTCCCAAACACTACACTGAAATTTCCAACTTATGGGTGTCTATAAAACATCCCATGTAGCTGGTAATACATTATATGTTAATAAAAAATTTAAATTTTTTTAAAAATTTAAAAAAAATAAAAGGCAAAAAAAAAATCCCATGTAGATGTCCTCTCTCTATATAGACATCTACAATAGGACTCATCAGGTGTCTCTATCCTCTGTACAGACATCTCCTACAGGTCTGCTCCTCTCCTTTTATAGCACATCTGGCTTAATGCTGCCCCATCTTCCCAGTATCCTAGGTTCAAAACCTCATTGTCATTTTAGACTAAATCATTATCAACTGTTTTTGATTATTTCTAAACCACCCCTCTGGCATCTCCTCCTTGTTCCCTCATTACCGATGCCCCAGTTCATTGACAAGACTCAACCCCCTTGGACATATACCCTATCCTATAGCAAGAATGGTATTTCTCAACTGTAAATCATACCATACATCTTCCCTTCTAAAAAACTTTAATAGTTTCCCATTGACACAACACAAATGCAACGTGTAAATATTCTTTTAAAGATTTATTTATTTTTGAGAGAGAGAGAGCACAAGTGAGGAGAGGGAGAGAGAGAATCTTCAAGCAGAGTCCCCTCTGAGCATAGAACCTGACCTGGGGCTTGATCCCAGGACCCCAAGATCATGACCTGAGCCTAAATCAAGAGTCAGATGCCCAACTGACTGAGCCACCCAGGCGCCCTATGCACAGTGTAAATATTAACAGAGGATTGTTTAAGGTAGAAGAGAGGAAAACAGGGAAGAGTTTCTCAGACTAGACTGCCCACAGGAAGGTGAGCTTTGAGACAAATTGTGTAGGAAGAGATGGGATTAATCTCAACTAAGCCAGGGGAAGCAGAAATGTTGTCAAGAATAGAAAGGACAGGAATTCCTTTCTGATCCCAGGGCCTCATGAATTACTGCATCTAAATCAGAAAACAGTATTTGTTAGACTTTCCATATCAGATAACAACATTATAGTAATTATTTTTGACAGTCTAAGTGTTTCCACTGAAAAATTGAGAAGCAAGGCAGAAAAAAATTGTAAGAGCTCTGTTGTCAGCATTTTATGCTGTTGCAATACTCTTGCATTGATGATACAAAGGGAAATGGAAGTGTAGACAGTTTTGCTACCAAGAAACAGGCCAAATATTTAGGATTTGAATTGAAGAATTGCTTTTGATTGTTGTAGACTTAGAACATATTTGAGTATTTGTTCCAGGAACACGTTTTGAGATTCTGCCAAGCAGAACCATGATCTCCCAAGATCAAGATGGCAAAGAACTACGTCAAATGTTTTACAAGTAGGTGTGCATCAATCAATCAATAAAAATCCTGTTTCAATCCCTGAATTTTTGTGAGACATGTAAAAGGAACCAATATGGGTTTGTTTTTTATTTTTTAATATTCATACCAAAATAATAGAACACCCATGTCAGTTCAACCTACCATTCACTTCTGGAGTAACTATCACATAGAATATAAATTAGTTTTCTTTTTTCCCAAGCATTCTTGGGAATATCTGAAATGCAGATCAAGTATTATTATCAGATTTATATTAACACATGTAAACCTTGGGATGTTTAAACAATAGTCTTATTCCTTCCCACAAGTTATCAAATTCCCAGTCTTTTGGGGGGGGGGGGTTATGATGGCATTTCAATACTAGATAGTATTTAGCAGGGGATCAAGAATGAAGAAAGAGTAACTAAGTGTAAATGACATCAGTAATAATAATAATAATTCTTCCTGCTCAGTTACTCCCTATTTAAGACTGTCTGGTGGAAGCCATCTTGTCCATTCACTAAGGAGACCTCAAGACCAAAGTGGATTTTCCAGTCTCCCCAGCTGAACTTAGCTTCTGTGTGGGAGAAGAAGAAGAGGTGTGTTACAGAACTTTCAGATGCTTTTTCCAGGAGCACAGGACGAAATTCTGCCTATCTTCCATCAGGCACGAGTCCCTCTGTATCCCCTTACCTACACACGTGCATGGACTCGGCCACTGGGAAAAAAGCATTAGAAACACGAGGAGAGGAGAGTGCCAAAACACTCACAGATACAGCTTTTTAATGTGGTTTAACTCTGCTCACTAGATCGGGGACAGCCAGGGAGTGGGCAGAAGTGGATGTGACACCAGGAAAGGTAGCCAGAGCATTTCTTGTCCCCAACTCCATGGGTCTGTCATTGCATGTGTCTCACCACCGGAGGGCGCCAGTCGCTGCACACTTGCCTGTATCTCTCGCTCATTTGAACCTTGAACCAGGATTTTCCAAAGGTCTAGTCCCAGCAACCTGAGACAAACGGTTTCCCGGACGTCAGCTCCCCACCTTCCTAACTATTTCCCCCCCCCCCGCCCCTCCTCCAGTTTCTGTTACTGCAGAACACTGAACAGTATCCAGAGGGCTGGGACTTACGTCTCCTCTTTGTTCTTTCCACAGTTCTGGAGACTAAAAGTCCAAGATTAAGGTGCTGCGTGGCTGGGTTCTGGGGAGAGCACTCTTCCTGGCCATCTTTTCACTGTGTCCTCACATGGCCCAGTGAGAGTGACCAAGCAAGCCCTCCGGTGACTCTTGTTATAAGGGCACTTATCCCAGCATGAGGACCCCATCTTCATGACCTTCTCTAACCCGAATCACTTCCCAAAGGTCCCCACTTCACGTATCATCACATTAAAGACTAAGGTTTCAACGTATGAATGGTGCAGCGGGGGTGTGAGGGAAAATTCCGTTCACCACTACATTATTAAATATTGTGTGTGCTTTCTCTAGACCTTTCCTAAACCAAAGGAGAGGGAGAGGAGGAGACAAGGAAGAGGAGTAGGAGTAAGAAAGAGAGAGATTGCTACTCTTTATTACAAACCTACTATTCTGCAACTACTTTGATTGACAGATTTTTTTCTTTTTTTAAAGCTTTTATTTATTTATTTGAGAGAGGGAGAGAGCACATACATAAACATAACACATACAAGTGGGAGGGAGAGAGCCAGAGGGCGAGGGAGAAGCAAACTTCCCACTGAGAAGGGAGCCTGACATGGGGCTCAATCCTAGGAACCCAAGATCATGACCTGAGTGAAAGGCAGTCACTTAATCAACTGAGCCACCCAGGTGCCCTGACAGTTTTGGTTTTTTTTTTTTTTTTTTCATAATTATCTTATCCTATCAGTGCATAGATATCCTTCTTACTATTTTTAATATCATCATAATAATAAACAGTATGGAGTATACCATTAAACAATAAAATAACATTTTGGTTCAAAAGACAGATTGAACAGCCACCTGTTATATGTAACCCCTTTTGAATACCCTATTAAAATTATATATGGATTTGAAACGTATATATTTGAATTATATAGTATATACAATTGAATTATATATGTTATAAATATATATGTAATTTGAAATCATATATTATATATGTAACATATATATAATTTGAATATACAAATGGTCCCTGACTTGTGGCTCAACTTAATGACATTTCAACTTTACTAGGTGCAAAGGAAATACACATTCTGTAAAAATCGTACTTCGAATTCTGAATTTGGATCTTTTCCCAGGCTAGCAGTGGTCCATCCTTTCTCGTGATGGTGGGCAGGTGCAGCGAGACACACCCCAAAGTCAGCCACATGACCATGAGGGTAAACAATAGATATTTGTATAACTATTCTACTCCAAAATACATTTTTCATTGTCAGTACAGTATTCAACAAATTAAATGAGATTGTCAACTTCTAAAAAGGGCTTTATGTTAGATGATTTTGCGTAACTGGAGGGTAATGTAAATATCCTGAACACATGTAAGGTAGGCTAGGCTGAGCTATGAAGTTTGGGAGGTTAGGTGTATTAAATGTATTTCTGACTGACAGTATTTTCTACTTATGATGGGCTTGTCCACTTGTAACTCCAATGTAAGTGGAGGAAGATCTATAAAATTTGAAATCATAATAACCTTAAACCCCTGAAAAATAAAAAAGTGTATCAACAACACAACAGAAATTGTAAGTTCTTGGGTGCTTCCGTGGCTCCATCAGTTAAGCATCTGCCATCAGCTCAGGTCATGATCCCAGGGTCCTGGGACTGAGATCTGCAACAGGCTCCCTCCTCAGTGAGGAATCTTCTTCTCCCTCTTCCTCTGCCCCTCCCCCTGCCCATGCCCTCTCTCTCTCCTTCTCTCTCTCTCTCAAATAAATAAGTAAAATCTTAAAAACACATACACACACAAAGAAATTGTAATTTCTTGGTAAAAGGAAAGTGTAACAGTTGATGAAGAACTCCGAAGTGCCAGGTGTTCCCCAACACAATGAATAAAACAAGAGGAGTGATTCCCCAGGAAGTCATAGGATATTTTACTTACAAAACCCATTTTAGAAAGCTATCATTATCAGGACTCTCCTATCCCTCTTGCCCTCCCACCCTCAACAGAGAGGTTGGCTTTAACAGCAGATTTTTGCCTCCAAGATGAAACCAGAAAACGAGCCCCTTTGGGGAATTTTGTTAGAGGAGAGCACGCATGGGCAACATTGGGTCTTAAAAGATTCTTAAAGCAGCTTGAGGTACTTTCAGACCTCCACAACAGACAGAGAGATGCCTGTGGTTGAAAGGGGAAGAAAGACGATTCTGCCCCAGAATGAATTATATGAAAGACTTCCACTTCCAGAATGATGGTCTCCTTATTATCGCAATTACCTATAGACACCCTGCTTTCTGCGTCCGAGTGAGCCCAACCCAGGAACAGAGCAAGCAATTAAAGGAGGCTATCAGCAAGGAAGGGAGATCAAAATGGCATTTAATTAACAGACAAGCCAGGCTATGGGGCACCCGGGTAGCTCAGTGGGTTGAGCATCTGCCTTCGACTCAGGTCATGATCCCAGGGTCCTGGGATCGAGCAATGCATTGAGCTCCTTGCTCAGCGGGCAGCCTGCTTCTCCCTCTCCCTCTGCCCCACCCTGCCTCACCCTCAAATAAATAAATAAAAACAAACAAGCCAGACTCAGTATCTTCCTGTTGAGAGCTGCCCGGTAGGACTGGGGAAGGAAAACCATTTTCCAGGTGTAACAGATGCTTTTGGTGCCTGGGCCACAGCCCTTCTGCAGGCATTCATCTTTCTGAGTCAGCTCGATGGCTTCTTAACTGCAAGGTCTTGCAACATCTGGCTTTCTCTGGCACCGTGCCGTTTTTATCTGGCCTGTGCATTGGGCAGGCTATGTTGACAATCCCCAACCAATCATCAATGACCATGGGCATGGATGTCAGTGAGAAAAGCTTCCGGTTTCTCATCTGCCAGGTGCCAAGTGCACTCTATGCCGTGGGATCCCCAGTTGCCTGTTGAAGTCCTGCTCAGGATCCACCTGCAATGGCTTCCTTCCCTTTCCTGCGCTGTCAGACTTCCACTGACCCCTAGTGGTGTTTCCGGGAATCACCTCCAAGGTAAACTTTTTTTTTTTAAATCAGTTAATTAACATGCAGTGTATTATTAGTTTCAGAGGTAGAGTTTAGTGATCCATCAGTTGCATATAACACTCAGTGCTCGTTACATCACGTGCCCTCCGTACCCGTCACTCAGCTGCCCCATCCCCCCACCTCCCTCCCAACAACCCTCAGTTTGTTCCCTGTAGTTAAGAGCCTCCTCTGGTTTGTAACTTGCTTTGGAATCTCTGTCTCAGCGTTCCCTTGGGGAACTGAACTTAAGACTCTAGGCCTGGCAGGTCTTCTCTACTCTGTGCAATTTTTATCTTTTTGTAAGTGTGTTAAGTCAGAAACTTCTATTAATCCAAGGAAGACTTTACATTTTCAGGAGTCTTTAGAAATATTTAAAAATAAATGAAAACTAACTGAAGTAAGTTGATTATTATTTTTTTCCAATCTGACTATGATTGTGACCCATTTAATCTTTGTAGGAGACCAATTAATTGGTGGAGACCCTGGGGCTCACATTGTCAAGAAGTCCAGGACCTCCTTCTTTTAAAAAAAAAATAATAATTTTTTAAAAGATTTTATGTATTTATTTTTCGAAAGAGAGGGTGCACAGTGGGTGGGGGAGAGGGAGAGTGAGTCTCAAGCAGACTGTGCTGAGAGCAGAGCCTGTTGTGGGGCTGCGTCTCACCACCCTGGGATCACAACCTAAGCTGAAACCAAGAGTCAGAAGCTTAACCAACTGCACTGTCCAGCTGCTCCCAGGATCTCCTTCTTGAGGCCTCATCCCCCTCCCCACCCACCTATAATATAGTCCAAAAACCCAGGCAGAGAGAGAAACAGAAAGTGTGACCAGTTCACTAAGAAGACCTAGACTGTGTTTGCCATTGGTCTTGTTGCTGCCACCAAAACCTCTTATTTAAGCCTTACTTGGTCCCATTGGAAGCATTGCTAGCCAAGGTCACTGCTCTCAGTTACCTGGTTCCCAGAACCAGCTCAGGAGTACTCTGTGTCCAGGCTCCAAGACTGGGATTTCCAGGCTGGGCCTTGGGACCAATGTGCACACCCGTGTGGGGCCACTGAAGTGTGGAGAGAAGAGTCACAAGCATCTGCTCCAAGGAGATTGTGAGATTTGACTAGGCTGCTGGGACACTGGAGGTATCTCTTGATAAACTGATAAAGTGCAGGCTCACTGAATCCCTGTTCCATAAGTCAATGAAGGCTTTGAAAAACCTATCAAAAAGATCGATGTCAGAGGTGCCTGGGTGGCTCAGTGGGTTAAGCCTCTGCCTTCAGCTTGGGTCATGTTCTTGGGGTTCTGGGATCGAGCCCGGTATCAGGCTCTCTGCTCAGAGGGGAGCCTGCTTCCCTCTCTTTCTCTGTCTGCTGTTCTGCCTACTTGTGATCTCTCTCTCTCTTTTTCTCTCTCTCTGTCAAATAAATAAGCAAAATCTTTAAAAAAAGATTGATATCAAAGGTCACAGGGGTGGCTCAGCAAGTTATGTGTATGCCTTCCGTTCAGGTCATGATCCCAGGATCCTGGGATCAAGCCCCGCATCAGGCTTCCTTCCCTACACAGACTCTGCTTCTCCCTCTCCCTCTCCCCCTGCCTCTTGCCCTGCTCATGCTCTCTGTATCTCTCTCTCTTTCCTCTCAAATAAATAAATAAATAAAACCTTTAAAAAGAAATAGATGTCAAAATGTGTATGTTATTGTGTCCACATGGAGAAATTGGGGTCAGTTTTTAGTTTTCTTTTACTCTCTATACTGCCTAAATACCTTTCATTTTTAAAAAAAAATGTTTTACTTCTATAGGCAGATTTTTATTTTTTTATTTATTTATTTTTTAAATTTTATTTATTTATTTGATAGAGAGAAATCACAAGTAGATGGAGAGGCAGACAGAGAGAGAGAGGGGGAAGCAGGCTCCCCGCTGAGCAGAGAGCCCGATGCGGGACTCGACCCCAGGACCCTGAGATCATGACCCGAGCTGAAGGCAGCGGCTTAACCCACTGAGCCACCCAGGTGCCCCTATAGGCAGATTTTTAGCACTATGAATATTTTTCAAAGAAGAAAGAGAAACTGCCGTCATATTCACTGGATTATTCAACAGACATCTATCGAGTGGTCCTTCTGGGCCAGGCACTTCCTGGGCATTAAGAATAGATGAAGAAATGAGACAGACCAAATGCCTCCTCTTACAGAACTTAAGTCCTAGTGAGGAAGAGGCACTAGCTAGTCGGCAAATAGACCAAAAAATAAAATGAGTGCTCTGAAGGAGGATGAGACATTGAGGGCACAGTGGAGGGCATGGCTACCAACCACGAGATAAAAATCCATCCAAAAATTATCCATTACAAAGGAGCTCCTTTATCCCTCTTCTTTTTTTTTTTTTTTTTTTTTTTTCAGGAAAATTACACAAAATGTTGGAAAGAAGTCTACCTTTACTTTGCATCTCAGATGAAAATATACCATTTACCTTCTAGGTAAAGCATCTGAAATGATCGAAAATCTCATTGATTTATCTGTTGGGAATAACATTACAAATGTGTTTTTCCCCAAGTATATTCAGGTTTTGTTACTCTGGTTTTTACCTCTTTCCCTCTCACCCCCTGGGCTCCTGCTCTCCAAACGGGTGCACAGCCGCTCCTTGAACACACACCAGCATGCTCCACGATGAATGCAAATGGCCACAGCCACAGTGACCACTGGCCACCCACCTCCATTCTTCAGAGCCCACACGTCAGTGGAGTGACAAGGCTTTCTCCATTGTCTGAATCTTCAGGCAGGTCAGGCCAGCACCAGCTTCAGAAGCAAAGGCTGGATAATCCCTTTTCCCCCTGTGGAGTAAGTCACAGGAGCCCAGCTGTGGCTTACAGCCTATGCATCACGGCGGAGTGCCTCCTCCTTAACGCACAGCTGACTCATCAAGAAGCGATCCCCGATCACATTTCCCCAGCTCCTTTGGAAAGTACCTGATTGACTTTCTGCTTTTCTGGTAGCCTGCCATTTTTACATGGAAGACAGAGTGTCCCAAGGGGGCCTCTTATAGCCCATCCAGTGTGGCCCAAACCACGCACTCACTACACAATCAACACACTTGCACAAACACACACTTACTCAACAGCTCTCGGGGTGGGGGTTGCTTCTGAGAAACACAAAGAAGGGCAGCTCAGATTAGAAGCCAAGGGGAGACACCTGCCCTGTTAGAGATTCTTTTAATGGGATACCAGACAAGACCCTTGGTGTTACTGTATTTTTAAAAAGCAGTTGAATCTCAATGTGATTTTGATTTAAATTTCCCTGAGGGCTAATGATGATGAACATTTTTTCATGTGTCTGTTAGCCATTTGAATGGCCAAAATTAACAAGACAGTAAACAACAAGTGTTGGAGAGGATGTGGAGAAAGGGGAACCCTCCTACACTGTTGGTGGGAATGCACGTTGGTGCTGCCACTTTGGAAAACAGTCTGGAGATTCCTCAAGAAATTAAAAATAGAGCTACTTTATGACTCTACAATTGCCCTTCTGGGTATATACCCCAAAGATACAGATGTAGTGAAAAGAAGGGCATCTGTACCCTAATGTTCATAGCAGCCATTGACACAATCACCAAACTGTGGAAAGAACCAAGATGCCCTTCAACAGACAAATGGATAAAGAAGTTATGGTCATAATATACAATGGAGTATGATGCCTCCATCAGAAAGGATGAAAAACCAACTTTTGTATCAACATGGGCAGGACTGGAGGGGATTATGCTGAGTGAAATAAGTCAAGCAGAGAGAGTCAATTATCATATGGTTTCATTTACTTATAGAGCATAAGAAATAACATGGAGGACATAGGGAGATGGAGAGGAGAAGTGAGTTGGGGGAAACCAGGGGGGAAGATGAACCATGAGAGACTGTGGACTCTGAGAAACAAACTGAGGGTTTTGGAAAGGAGGGGGTAGGTGATGGGTGAACCTGGTGGTGGGTATTAAGGAGGGCACGTATTGCATGGAGCACTGGGTGTGGTGCATAAACAATGAATCTTAGAACACTGAAAAAATTAAATTAAAATTAAAGAAAAAAAAAAAGCTGTTGAGCCAGAAGAGTTGATGCGAAACAATTATTGCAGAATTCTCAAAGAAAACGCTGATATGGTTTAACTGAAAGTGTCTACATTCTGTGGGTTGAAAGCTCTAAACTCTATCATTTAGCCTCAGGAAGTAAAAAATGCTCACCAGCCTAGCCCTCTGGTTCCTCTAAGACCACCAAGGAAACAGGCAACATTTTGCTTCCTCTTATCAGTCAAGGTGGGGCTGAAAACCTGAGGCTTCAGATATCCAAAGCTGAGAGCAGAACAATGAAAAAAAGACAGTTGAACAGAGACATCCCACCAAGTCCGAGCACTAAATCCGGACCCACTTATTCATAGGTATACCCTATTGGCTTCTGTTTTAAAGCAATTCTGGTAAAATGGATTATCCGGTTTTACACCCCATCACAGATTTGAGGAAGCTTGTGAGAAAATGGGCAGGCATGCTGCTAAAAACAGGAACACAGATTTAAAAACAAAAAATGATACATGCATAAAAGTAAAAGGTATTGATGAGAGAAAAGATGTGAAATTTTTGCAGAGGCAAACAAAATCCTCCAAGCCAAGCACTTCAGGCTCATTTAGGTACAAGGTAAAATATTGTTTAAAAGGTATTTATTTATTTACTTCATAATTTATTTATTTATTTATTTATTCGAGAGACAGGAGAGGGACAGAGGCAGAGGGAGAGAGAGAGAATCTCAAGCAGACTCCCTAATGAGCTTGGGGCCCAGCCTGGAGCTCCATCCCAGGAACCTGAGATCATGACCTGAGCCAAAACCAAGAATCAGACCCTCAACCCACTGAGCCCCCAAGGCGTCGCAAGACACAAAATATTTTAATCCTTTCGCCCACTTCCCAAGATAACACAAGGACTGATGTTCATAATGAAGCCTTCAGATGGTCACTAGCTTACATGTTCAATATCCTGGTGGAAGGAAGCAGAGGGAGTGTGTTTTAGACAACTTTCCATCCAAAATGATCACATGGGGAAAGCAGACTGTAAAGGGGCATCAAAGAATTTTGGGGGTGGTGGAGATGGAGACTTATCTCTGAGTAAGGAAGGGATTAAGTTACAGGCAGGGAGAGGTTGGGGACCCTTGACCAGGCTCTGAAACTATTCCTGGCAGGCAGAAGCACTAAGCCAGAGTGAACAAGAGGTAATGAACAGGCCAGATCACCTGGTCCCAGATATTAGGAAGTGTTTTTCTTGGGAGGCTACACTGTAATCACAGAAAATGATCAAACCTCAAAGAAGTAAGTCATTAAGGGTATTATCATTGGTCCTTGCTTAAGCCAAGATAGCACAAGCATCTCAAGGCCACAAGCCTCCTGGTCAGTTCTCAATAAGAGACCAGACCTAAAATCCCTCAGGAGCCACTCATTTGGGACCCCTCTTATGCTAGAGAGTTTTCCTTTCCTTTCTGCTCTCACTTTCACTTAAAAAATTTTCACTGCACTTGACCCTTTTGTGTCTGCAAGATTTGTTCTTTGATTCTGTGAGACAAGAACTCTGAAGTCCTGGAGCATCGTGATTAGGAAGGGGGTGACATGTATGGATTCGCCAAGTCATCAGGCTCTGTGCTGAAAGGGTGCATTTTATTGCATGTAAATTATACCTCAATGGAATTGATTTAAAACATAAAAATAGGGGTGCCTGGGTGGCTCGGTCAGTTAAGCATCTGCCTTCAGCAAGGTCATGGTCCCAGGGTCCTGGGATCGAGTCCCACATTGGGCTCCCTGCTCAGCAGGGAGCCTGCTTCTCCCTCTCCTTCTGCCTGTCTCCCCATTCCTGTGTGCCCTCTCTCTCTCCCTCTCTCAAATACATAAATAAAAATCTTTTGTAAAAATAAAGTTAAAACTTGGAACTTAAGCACCAGACTCAGCCATCTGAGAATTCACTGGTTTTTGCAAGGTCCACTTCCCTGCTGATACAAGCTATTTATATTAAATTCAAGATACATCTGTTATGCCAGCCATTGTGTTGGGTCCTGAGGATATAGAAATGTCGGAAATATATTCCTTGCTTTGGAAAGTTTCCAAGCTTGATGAATTTAGTGACCAAAAAAAAAATAATATATATATATATTTTTTTACTTTAAAACTCTGTGCATATTTGAATATGTTATTGGGGGAATTAAGCCAAAGAGAATCTCAGACGTGGGTTATGCTTGTTCCTTACCTCTTCTTGCAGGATTTGCTGACCTACACAGCTTCCTGATTTTGGAACAAAGCCCTTTGTTGAGCATCATTTTAAATGGGAATCATTACCATACCCTCACTGAGCCAAAACCCGAGGGAGTGGCCAGCAGGATAGAATTTCCTCTCGATTTTCAGGCAATAAACAGGACTTATCACAAGCTGTCAGAATCTCACCTATTTGGTGAGAGAGAATGCATTTCATTGAAAAACTATGCCGTGATCCCTAGACCCAGCGAAGAGAAAGTGACTCAACACTGCATAGACTGGACTGTCCCTGAAAATGTATCAAAAGTCTCCAATACAAAAGGATCACAGTGGACTGAAAAGAACAGCATTTTGGCCAAAGCCTGGCCCGTAGCAGGGTTCTAGCCACGTTTGTTGAATGAAGGAAGAAAATACTTGCTTTAGCTCTCATGGCTAGCTTAGAACAGAAAAGGGCTGAAAAGCTAAGACTCTGTCCCAAGGGACAGAGTATAGCTCGCAGTTCAGTCCCAGAGTTTAGCGGAGATGGCAGCCCAAGGTGTTTTCCCTCGGCTCATTCCTCCCCTCGCCCAGACTCATCCTGATTCCAGAAGGTTTACTCGCTCACTCAGAGGTTGCCTGAAAGTTTTAGTTTATCTTAGGACCTGGAGCCCTGAGAGCAGGCGTCTGCCCAGTGCTAATGTTGGCCAGCTGTGTATGGACACTGGGTCCCCGAAGGAAGCAGACCCAGTCAGGGTTCCAGAAGGAAACAGATTCTAGTCCAGTTTATAGTGATCTCCACGGAGGGAATGCTCACAGAATTGCGGGCACATTTCAAGGAAGCAGAAGGGACAGGAGAAACACTTGGACGCCAGCAATGGCAGCCAGCATGGGTGATGTGGGGGGAGGGGCATCCTGTTAACACCCTCAGACCTAGGATCACCAGATTCAAATAAAAATGCAAGGTGTTCCATTACATTTGGCTTTCAGAAAAGCAATGAGTATTTTTTTTTTAAGATAAATGTCCCAAATGTTACACATACTTACACTTCAAAAGTATTCATTGATCACCTGAAATGTAAAGTTTACTATGTCTCCTGTATTTTATGTGGCAGACGTAGGAGGTCAGAAGGGCAACACAGCTTTACAGTGTGGAGATTCCTTAAGAAATTAAAAATAGAGCTTCCCTATGACCCTGCAATTCTACAACTGGGTATTTATCCCAAAGATACAGATGTAGTGAAAAGAAGGGCCATCTGTACCCCAATGTTTATAGCAGCAATGGCCACGGTCACCAAACTGTGGAAAGAGCCAAGATGCCCTTCAACAGACAAATGGATAAAGAAGTTATGGTCCATATATGCAATGGAGTATTATGCGTCCATCAGAAAGGATGAATACCCGACTTCTGTATCAACATGGACAGGACTGGAGGAGATTAGGCTGAGTGAAATAAGTCAAGCAGAGAGTGTCAATTATCATATGGTTTCACTTAGTTGTGGAGCATAAGGAATATCTTGGAGGACATTAGGAGAAGGAAAAGAACAGTGAATTGGAGGAAATCAGAGGGGGAGATGAACCATGAGAGACTGTGGACTCTGAGAAACAAACTGAGGGTTTTGGAGGGGAGGGGGATGGGTGAACCTGGTGGTGGGTATTAAGGAGGGCACGTATTTGTATGGAGCACTGGGTGTGGTACATAAACAATGAATCTTGGAACACTGAAAAAATAAAATAAAATTAGAAAAAAAAAAAAAAGCTGATGCCTACTTCGAGGGGTGGCCCGGCAAGAGCAGTGGTCATGGAGGGACACTGGTCCAAAGTAGAGCCCAGGGCAGTAATGGGAAAGGAAGGAAGATGAGACTTCTCTCTGCACTTGCCCTCTGAGCTCTGGCAGGCACCTTCCAGGAGCTGAACAGTCAGAAGCCAGCTTACTAGAGCCTGGCCTCTAGAACCCTGAGGTGTTGGTCTCCTTAAGCAAAGAAGTGGACAGGGAAGGTAGAAAATGGATATGGAGGTGGGAACTAAACCAAGAATAACCAACACAGGTGGAAGCTATATTTACCCAAAATTTCCTATACCCATTTAGACGTATTGGGTTTTTTTTATTATTATTGTTGTTGTTGCTGTTTTGCTTTTTGCTTAAAGCCACCAGTAAAACCAGATTTATAGAAAACAAGTACTTAGAAACAAGGTCCTCCCAACCATTAAGCAATAGAATCCATATATGCACACACGCTCATGCGTACACAGGAAGATACTTCTTTCTTTTATTTATTTTTAAGAGGTATAATGGACAACATTGTATTAGTTTCAGGTGTACTACACAATGATTTGATATTTGTACGTACTGTGAAATGATCACCACAACAAATCTGGTTAACATCTGTTACCACATAGTTAAACATTTTTTTTCTTTATGATGAGAACTTTTAAGATCTCCTCTCTTAGCAACTTTCAAATATATAACACTGTATCATTAATGACCATCCCCTTGCTGTATATTATGTCGCCATGATTTTATAACTGGAAGTTTCTGCCTTTGACCACAAACACTCGTTTCTTTCACCCCCCCCCACCCCGAACCCCCTACCTCTGGCACCCATGAATTTCTCCTCTATATGGTTTTTCCTTTGGTTTGCTTTAGGTTCCACAAATAAGTGAGATCTTATGGTATTTGTTTTCTGTGCCTGTCTTATTTCACTTAACATAAAGCCCTCAAGATTCATGCATGTTGAAAACGGCAAGATCTCATTCTCTTTTATGGCTGAATAACACTCCGTTTGTCCCATACTGTTTTCATTACTATAGCTTTGTAACGCCATTTGAAATCAGGAATGTGACGGCCCCAGGTATCTCTCTCAAGGACACTTCTTTCTAAAGGCACATGCGTTCAGCTCCCCTGAAGCTGGAGAAGGCAGGATAAGGAGCAAGGACAATGAAATGCCTCTTAGACAGATCAAAACTTCTTGTTTTGCACAAGGGAAGTATCTCAAGAGAAAAGCAAATAATTCCATTGGCCACAATTTTGCCGGAAAAATTTGGCTAACCCTGTGCTAGAGTTAATTTGCAACCATAGTTGAAAGGATCAAGCATTTTTGGCACTTCCTGTTTTTTGTTTGCTTGTGGGTTTTTTTTTTTTTTTTTTTTTTTGGTTTTTGTTTGTTTGTTTTGTTCAGTAGCGATCATCACAACTAAATTCTTTTATCATCTCTAGCATCTTTGCCCTATGCGAGATCGAGGTATCCATTAAAGGCAGTGAAACTGAGGTCAGGGGGCACTGAAAGTGATGCCACCTACAGACACTTGACTTTAAGGAAGTGGGTGGGATCAGGAGGGTTGAGAAACAGTGTGGGAGCACTAGGTGGGCAAGTTGTGCTACTTCTGGTTCTTCCTCCTCTTATATGAGCCCCATAGTGGAAGTCACTAAACGTCCCTAGGCTTCAGATTTTTTTCAACTGTGTAATAAGGAGGGTAGTTTCAAACTACTTTTCTGACGTAAGCATCTCTATTTCAGAACTTGATTCTTAATAATTTTCTGAGGGAAGATTAGGTAGAAGTCTTACCCAACTGCGTTAACCAAGGTGACTTCCTTGGGCAGAATTAATTGAGGACATGGGCCAAGCCCACTGGAGCTCAGCTTCCATTCAGATGAGATTTCCATGTCTGGTTTCAAGAGGGACTATCATGGGCACCTGGGTGGCTAAGTTGGATGGGTGTCTGCCTTCCACTCAGGTCATGATCCCCAAGATCCCAGGATCAGAGTCCTGCATTGAGCTCCCTGCACAGTGGGGAGTCTGCTTCTCCTTCTGTCCTTTACCCCACCTATGCTCTCTCTGTTTCTCTCTCTCTCTCAAATAAATAAATAAAGTCTTTAAAAATTAAAATTAAAAAATAATATTTTTTTTAAAGAGGGACTATCACTATTGTAGGAAGGGAAGTGGGTAGCAAATCCTTTCTGAATACCTATGACAAGATAAAGAAGCATTGTTTCTCATCCCCCACAGAATGCCAAGGAGGGATTGATCTCACCAAAGGCACAAGAGCCCCAACTTTAAATTCCCAGATAATCCAACCAAAGGCTAAGGAGACAGAACAAAACGAAAGAAAGTCCCTGTAATAAATGGGCCAACTTTATGAAAGCATATATTCTTAATTTTATCTCATGTGTTTATTACTGCTGTATCTTTTCATGTCAGGGCTTTTCCCATTAACTTTTGGTCCCTCATGTTCCAGGGGCACAGGCAAAGCAAAACATCTTTGATAATTTACACAAGAACATTAAGACTCCATAGCCCACCAGGAGCAGCAGAAGAAAATGTTTGGCTTCTCAGAAGGTAGAAAGAGCATCCTGACACCATCTCCAGGTCTAAAGAGCAAACAGAAAATGGGGACCCGTGTCAATTGTCCTACATTTGAACTGTCTGATTTCACAGTGCAAATCTGATTCTTGTTTTCCTGTCCAAGCTGAAGAGTTATTTTTTTTTAAGATTTTTATTTATTTATTTGACAGAGCAAGATCACAAGTAGGCAGAGAGGCAGGCAGAGAAAGGGGGGGAAGCAAGCTCCCCGCTAAGCAGAGAGCCCGATGCGGGGCTCAATCCCAGGACCCTGAGACCATGACCTGAGCCGAAGGGGAGGCTTAACTGACTGAGCCACCCAGGTGCCCCTGAAGCTGAAAAGTTCTAAACGCCTGGACTGTCCACCTAGATCTCAAATTGCACAGCCTGGAAAGATCCCATAAAGCAAGAGCTTCCCTAGATTATGGGGTGAGGAGAAAGCCGCCTCACACGGATTCCTCCCAGGTAAAGAAGGAGCAACATGGGTTCTCGTGCACAAACCGGTTTTCAGATGACCCCACAGAAAGACCACATTTAAAGCGCGAGCATCCCAAATTATAAGCCATCAGGATCCCGGTGCGATGGAAACGTTCTCCAGCTTTGAAATCAGCAAGGAATATGAGAATCCAGCTAAGTCCCACAGACGAGGACCAGGGTCCTCCAGGACTGTGCAGGCAGGGGTCCTGCAGGCATTCCTCCTTGGTCCCCATCTATAAAATCACCAAACTTAAATACACAGCTGCTGGTCAGGCTCCTACAATGCTATCTGGAGGGAGATGTGGGTCTAGCCTCGAGCTGCACGCCCAGCAGTGAGTCTGATGGGAAATGCAGTTGAAAGAACAGAGTGGAAAGCCAAATACCTATCAGGCTCTTTCACACTCCAGTGTTGCCAGAAGGTCTATAAAAATGTCATTGTCTCTCAGCTGCTGGTGATTATATTACCCTTTACATAGGCGGTTGGTAATAAAAAAAAAAAAAAAAAAAAAAAAAGCAAATATCATTTTTGCTCTGCTCTGGCCTTCCTCTGGCCTTTTTCAAACAATAATAGACTAAATATAAAGAGACAGAAGTCATTACTTGGCTCTTTAACCAGTGCCAAGGAAAATGAATAATTAAGGCAACATTACTTGAAAGAAATTTACACTGTTGCTTTTAAGTTAGAACCAAATAAGAGCTCTTTAAAAATACATCATTTCCCCTTTCTCTTAACATAGCGTTTGTGCTCTGGCATAATATATTATGGCTGCTACTGTTTAGATCTTACCAGGAAAAAAAAGTGCTTTTAGTTTCCATTATCCTATTATAAGTCCCAAATCAAACAGAGACGCAGAGGAGAGAGACAGGGTGGGGAGGCAGAGGTCTCTCCCTTTGCACTGTTTTCCTTCACCTCCGGCCAAGCAGCCAATGTTGCACTTTGGTGCATTCAGGACAGCAAATCCCAAACTCCATTCTCTGAACCCTCTTGAACATCCACCTCCATTGCCAGAAGCCTCATTAGTTTTACAAGAATGAGCTCAGTTTGTTCTTTAAAGTGGCCAAGAAGAGACACGCACAGGTGCACCTGCAAGGCAAGGGTGAGAATCAATTCTGGCCAAGGCTGGTCGTCCGAGGGCTCTCGAGAGTCTCCTCTCTCTCTCTGGTTCTCTTTCCCCCTCCCTCTCCCTCTATTTGTCCTCCTTCCCCCCACGCACCCCCAATATGGGTCTTAGAACAATAAAAATCTAATGTCTCCAAATTCCAGAGGATAGACATCTGCATTCACCGGGTGCTCAGGGGCTGGTTCCTTCTGAAGCTGGGAAGCAGGATCTGGTCCATACCTCTCTTCGAGCTTCTGGGAATTTTCTGGCAATCTTAATTGTTCCTTGGATTGTAAAACATCCCACCGACCTCTGCCTTCATCCTGCCCAGCCTTCTCCATGGGTGGATGCCTGTCTCTGTGATCCAATTTCCTCTTGGAAAGGACACTAGCCATGTTGAATCAGGTCCACCCCAATGATCTCACCACAAGCTGATCGTAGGCAAAGATGCTCTTTCCAAACTAGATTACATTCACAGGTACGTCAGGTTAGGACCCCAGCATCTTCGGGGGAGTCAATCCACAGCAACTACTTAGGGAAGATACTTACTTCTGGCTTGTCAATACCAGGCTGTGATTTATGAGTGAACACGAGTGTTCCCACCTCCATCCCGCCCCCACATCTTTCCAATCTGTGCATTATTGTTTTGAGTCATCTCATCAGAAAACAGAACTTTTCTGGGCCTCATAAATGGGGCTTTCGCTGCAGATGTGTTCTGAGAATCCCTATCCCATTATGGATGGCCAAGAGTGGAATGTTCCCTGGAAGAAGGTGTGGCTACCAGATGGCACAAGACTAATGGATAAGCTTTGCATAAAGGGCCTCGTGGTTGGGCACAGAGAGAAGGGGAAGGGAGGAAGAGTGTTGCTGAGACCCTTGGACACGCAGATTCACACGGCTGCCTTTTCTCATCCCTGTGTCCATTGTCACGTAGATGTGGCCTTTGCATCTGGAGAAGAGAATGGGGGTTCAAAGCAGCCTCTGATGAAACCTCTGTGATCACATTAGGCTTGAAGCAGAGAAAAATCAGAGGCAAGCACAGAGTCTTCTGACAAGCACAAGACAGGAAAAGAAGAAGAAAGACTGGCAGAGGCTTTAAAAGCCACCTTGACTTGTTTGCCTTGCCTGGAGGTGATTAATTACACATCATCACAGGAAAAGCACATGTTTCCGAAACGCTCTTCCGTGAACTACATCCATTTGTGCTTTTAGAGAGTCAATCCAGGTGATTAAGGCAGAAGGCAGGACTTGTATAAAGAGGAAACCTACAAAGCAGCTTCATTCCACACGTATTTGCTCTTTCAAAGTAAATTCAGCAGGAAATCCAAGTCACTGATGCAAACCTTTGCCGTTAATTTGTTCCCAGGGGCATAGTTGGGGCCGTTATCCCAGAAGCATGTACATGAAAATCCCATTATTTGAAATACACTCACTGTATTTCTGTTTCACTCTAGGCTGTGCACTGAAGAGTTATCAGTAAATCGGAACACAGTCAAAAATGACAGAAAGAAACTTTGGGGCATTTTATGCCAACGGGAAGGAAATCAGGTTGGCAGCACCCGGAGATTATCGTCCAGAGAACTTGTTTAAAAACCACATGTATGCAGTGCCTGGGTGGCTCAGATGGTTAAGCATTTCCCTTCAGCTCACGTCATGATCTCCAGGTTCTGGGATCGAGTCCCACGTTGGGCTCCCAGCTCAGTGAGGTGTCTGCTTCTCCCTCTCCCTCTGCCTCACCCCCTGCTGTGCTCTTTCTGTCTCTGTATCTCTCTCAAATGAATAAAATTTTTAAAAAATTTTAATAACAAAAAATCACGTGACAATAAGCTGTGGGCTGAGGTGTATGTGCGTGTGAAAACACAATCTAGCTGACTTATTTGAATGGGTGCCTTGTGAAATGCCAACCCACAAAGTTATCCCCATAATTCCGAAATTCCTTGTTTCGGGAGAACCTGTTGTTCATACCACCATCAAAATTTAAAGTTTACCCAGGAAGACGCACAACTTGCACGTTGCGGTTTTGTCGGTAAAAGGGAGAGATTATCAACAAGGTAAATAATTTGCATCATTTCCTTCCAATCCAGCACTCCTGAATGGCTGAACATCCAAAACTCCCTACATTTTTCTGGTATGGGTTTACTGGACACAGAGCACACCCCTGGACCTCCAGCGCCCCCCCCCCCCCGCATCTTGCAGCCTTCTCTAAGCTCCATAGGAGCGTCCTCGGCACCTTGCCCCTCCCTGCTTCCTCCTGCTTTCTCTTCCCCATTTCGATAGAGAACCTCAGAGCAATGCGAGTGCCTCAGAGAGGTTCCAACTCCAAGGGTTCCATCCTGCTCCAGGCACGTCTCCGATGAACTCAGAACCCCGCTGCACAGGGAGGACCAGACTGTTTCCCCTGCAGCTGCGGGACCTCCATGCACCAGTTCGCCCTCCCCAGGAACCCCTGATCTGGCAGATAGGAACTTCAAGGGTGTCTCACCCCCCATCTTTTGTATTACTGGTCTCTCTGCTGCTGCCCAGACCTGTGTCATGTCCAGTTTGGCCGGAAGGAGCGACCCATCCTTTTTCTCCTCTAAGAGAGCCGAGGAGGTATTCTGAAAATCTTTTTGTGATCCTGCATCACAAGACCACGTTCTGGGAAGGAACCGGCCCACCTGTTTCAATAGCATGCAAAGCACTAGCTTTATGGGGAGTACACAAGAAGCAAAAGACAAAATTCATAAAGAACTTAAGTGTCTTTCAATAAGAATTTTTTTTTAAAGGACCTCCATGCAATGGAATCTATATACTGGTTAAAAAAGAATCTCAGGGGGCGCCTGGGTAGCTCAGTGGGTTAAAGCTTCTGCCTTCGGCTCAGGTCATGATCTCAGGGTCCTGGGATCCAGCCCCGCATCCAGCTCTCTGCTCAGCCGGGAGCCTGCTTCCTCCTCTCTCTCTGCCTGCCTCTCTGCCTACTTGTGATCTCTGCCAGATAAATAAATAAAATCTTTAAAAAAAAAAAATCTCAAGGGGGGGCCTGGGTGGCTCAGTGGGTTAAAGCCTCTGCCTTCGGCTCAGGTTATGGTCTCAGGGTCCTGGGATCGAGCCCAGGCTCTCTGCTCAGCAGGAAACCTGCTTTCCCCTCTCTCTGCCTGCCTTTCTGCCTACTTGTGATATCTTTCTCTCTCTCTCTCTTTCTCTCTCTCTCTCTTTTAAATAAATATATAGAATCTTAAAAAAAAAAAAAAAAATCTCAGGGCACCTGAGCAGCTCAATGAGATAAGTGTGTACCTTTGTCTCAGGTCATGATCCCAGGGTCCTGGGATCGAGCCCCGGTCCAGTTTCTTGGGGAGTCTGCTTCTCCCTCTCCCTCCCTTCCCTGCTTGTGCACTCGTGTGCACACTCTCAAATAAAATCTTTTAAAAAAAGATTGCGTCTCTATGACTAGTGTGCCTCTATCTGTAAGATATAATGCAAAGTGGGATACAGATATACATGGCCTGATCCCCTGTACGTGAAAATAAACATCCAAAACTATTCTGGGGTGGGGGGAAGGGAATGTCCACTGTTTGATTTGTACAGTTTAAAAAATTGCAATCAAAGGATAAGCTCTGTCCCTGGAGGAGCTTTCTGTCAACAAGGCAAGCCAAGACTAACAAATGTGACATGTTTTTGAATTCGTGGTTCACCTGTGTGGTAGAAGCCGTTTTTCACTATGAGATCCCTGGAGGGAGAGCCAGGAGTAGTCCTGGAGACTTCCCTACAGAGGTCAGGACTTGAGGGGGGCTGTAAGAAATGGGTAAGATGCAGAAATGTGGAGGGGGTCAAGCAATTAAGTGAGGTGTCTTACCGGTGCATTCCTCTCCATCACCGGGGGCGTATGCATTTTCCCAGTGCAGTCAAGTCACTACAGAGAGGTTGCTCTCGGGCAGTTAGTAAAATCTTAGGAAGGAACAGCAATATGCATTATTATACTTCCAAAACTAAGTAAACATTGTTATTTCCCGTAACATAAATACAAATCATTAGAAAGCAAAGCAAAAAGCCCCACCGGCCTGGGGACAGAGGAGTATTTTAGCTTTTAATTGACTTGTGATCATCTTCTGATAATCCATTCCCTCATCCTCTAATTACAACTATTTTAAACAGAAGCCCATTAATTCTGGAGTAATATTGTTTTTCTAATGAAAAATGGATTAAAAATTGCCTTTCTAATTGCCCCCCTTTTTAGTTATAACAGGCTGTCCAAAGCCTCCAGCTTAAGGGCACTTCCTGGTTCCAAGAACTTTTAAGTGCTTCTGGGCCGCTTCCGCATCATAGTAACAAAGGCGTTTGACACCCGCAGCACCTCAGCTGCACCCAATTAATCCCCAACCAGGATGCTGCTTGATGAATGATTCAGCAACCTTTCAAAGGGCCTGGCCAATGTCTAGGCACCAGCAATATAGGCTATAACAAAGTTAATCCAACATGTAACATCAAGGAAGCAAACAGATCTATTCACCGGGGGGAAGAGACTGCACGGGCAAATAACTTGAAGGCAGGGAGGAACATGGCACATTCAGAAAGAGCAGAAATTCTGCCTTGCAGGGATGAAAATGTTCTCCTCCACTACAGTCAGGCAATTCCTTGTGAATCAAACCAGCATTTCCCTGCACCACCAAAATCTGTTGCTTTGGGAGTTAACATCATTTCGAGAACAACAACAAAAAAGTTCATGACCAAATAAGCTTGAGGAACAGTTTGAGGGGAGTTAAACCAGTCTTTTTTTTTTTTTAATGCAGGACTTGTCAGAACCTTTATTATTGTGACTGTGAGCATTGAGTCTCCAAGACTGATGGAAGGGCTGATGGCAATCAGCATTTCTCAAAATTCTCTCAGCTGTAGTTCCTTTGTGGTCATCAGTGCATGGTTTAGAAAATAAAGATTTAGACAATTATTTTTCTTGGGTAAATATGGTTTCGGAAAAAATATACAATGTCTCCCAACAACTGAAGTTAGTTACTTGGAGTCATGGCAACCTGGTGGGCAAAACTCAACAAAGCAATTGTATTCTTTTATGGCTTAAATTTGTTCCTTCCTTTCTGTCATAAGTTTCTTGATTATTACGGTCAGGCTCTCTACAGCCTTGTTCCTATAAGTGTAGTCCAGGGGCCAGAAGTATGGACATCATAGGGAATTTGCCAGAAATGCAGCACTGCATGCCCCTGTCCAGACCTCCTATATCAGAACCTGCTTTTGGACAAGCCCCCTGGGGATGTGCATGCACATCACAGTTTGGGAAGTTCTGCTCTCCACTGTAGCATTAGTGTTCATTAGGATCAACCAAGGTGAAGGAACAATGGAAGCCATGTGTGACATTCTTTGACCTTGAGTTTGAGAAGTCCTGAAAACAAACCATCTTGAATGACTGACATCTTCAGCTCACCTCCCCGTCAGCCTTGGGCTGGTTTTGAAGTTCACCTATCTCTTAGCCTCAGCTGATTGCTCCAAAGAGATAGAATGAGGGATATGCGCAGATGAAGGATGGTGTCAGGGGTATCGTTATATCGTTATGTGCCATATTTGGTAAGAGCTGTTGATTCATATGGTCTTATATTTTGGTGTGACTCTTTCATGCTGTGCCCATGACTCACCATCCTCCAAACTGGCTGAGTCAGAATTTCCTGCCACACTTAACTTCATATACGTAACCAGCAAGAAGCATTCTTGGGCTTAGCAAAAAGCATTCTTCGGGCTTTGCAAATAGAGGAAGAAGATTATGGGGAATCATGCATTTTCTCTGCCTAGTGGGTTTAAGGCATGTGTGCACGGTGTGATTAAGAGTACTGGATTGAGCTGCTGTCTGGGATTAGATTGCAAAGTTCTTGTCCGGGATTAAGAGTTCAGGCAACGGTCACAAAACACTTTTCATCGGTGCGGGCTAACCAGGGAGCAAGTCAGCAGCCTTGGCTCTAATGAGCCTGTCCAACTAGGTAGAAGGAAACAGATGACTGGGAGTCAAGGAATACATATATGGCTAAACAATTAGAGAGAGTTTTCTCTCTTAAAAAAAGAAAAGGAACGGTCCTCAGGTACTGACAGAAACCAAAGTCCATGTTTTGTCTTGCCACTCCATCTGGATGATTCAAACACCGTGAGCAGGGAGGGGAGGAAACATGTAAAACATTACTGTTTGAAGTAAGACCCTGTAGTTTTTCAAAGCGAGTTTTTCCAGAAGCCTAACTGATTGGCACAGTCTCAAACCTCTAGGTCATTGAAAAGTCCGGAGCTAAGTGTGCACGCTTGCCAAGGAGTTGCACACGCACACCGTATTCCTGTTAATAATAGACTTGGAACTCTTCCTGTGTGAAACTTCTGTGAAGTTCTTGGAGAAACACCAGGGTGATGGAAACAGATTCCTCATCCCTCTGGAGGATGGTCTCCCTTCCCTCTTACTTGAAAGCCCCTGGCTTTTTATGCCCTCATGGTCCTTGGAAGAAGGATTCTGTGGTGTTCGCTCTGTCCCATGAGGGTAGCTACTGTCTAGGAACCCAGAGACCCAGCTTATGCAAATGTCAACATGTCCACCACCTGAGAGCCACGTTCTTTCTTGATAAACTGAGGACTTAGTACCTGTAGAGAAGAGCTCGCTGGAGAGGCTGTGTGCATGTTGGGGGCAGGGTCCTCTTATTTAATCCCCTATTAGTGAAAAGGGCAATCCTTAAACTCTGTTCTTAATTTCTTTCCAAGGGCCTTTCTTTGTAATGAGTCACCAGAATCACTGTGGACCCAGCCCGCGACGCCGATGTCAGCGACTTATTTTACTATTGTTCAGAAAATCTTCAGGTACAAACTCTTGGATCACGTGCGTATGGGGTGGAGTCAGTCCAGTCACCGGCATGACCAAGAAGTTCATGGAGAATTAAAAGATGGTGTGGTTGGGGCCAAGATCAAAGCTGAGGAGGTATGGAAGTGTGTGCCTGGTTTAGGGGAATCCTGGAAATATTTTTAGAGAAAGAGATGCTTTCAGGGTAGGCTTAAAAATAAGAATGAATCATAGGGAGAAAGGGTATCAGGATCAAGGACTGGGCCTGTGGGAGGATGAAGACAAGAGAAAATCTTAGGACGCTCACAGACAAGTGGGCCAGCTTGCCTGGAGGAAATGCTGTGCAGGTGGCAAAGTGACAGAGGCAGGTGCTCCCATCGGGGCTTAGAGCAGCAGGGCCTTGGAAGTCAAGATGGAGAATTTGATCTTATGGAGTTGCTGAAGGACTCAAAGCATTTGACATGGCCAGATTCACCCCTCAGCTGCATCCCTCCACCAACATTTTGGTGCACTGGAAGACGGTAAGATCACAGACAAAGAGGGCAGTAAGTGAGCCATTGCATCAGTCCCAAAGTCAGGGTGGTGGGTGTGGTGAGAGGAGAGGAAAGGCTAAGGAGTGTAGGCTCCCTGGGAGGTTCTGTACTGTTTAGGAAAGGGATAGCCCCTTCCTGGATCCAAGCTCATGCTCCTAGGGCGTGGGCTCAGTGAAGCAAGGAAGACCAGGTGGGCTTGCCAGCCCTAAGGAGATCAGCTCCATTCTGTAGAGATTCGTGCCTATGGGATGTCTTACCCCTGTCTCCTTGGGGCATCCATCTACAGTGTGGGGTATGGAGCCAAATTCCCTGTCTTCCAGGAAAGCATCCATTACTGGATCCCTCCTGCCTTTGCTGGTGGAAGAGACTCAAAGAAGAATGTTTCACATTCCAAAGAACCTTCTGGATTTTGGTGATTTCCCCCTCAAAGGGCTTAGAATTTAATCTCCTGCCCTTGTGCACATGATGCCTTGAGGACTGGTCTCTCAGGCCCATAATCCTAACCACCCCAAGCAAGGACCTTTGGGGAAACTGTAGAACATCTGGTCACAGTAAAGTCCTATCAACTAATAGAGGCATGTGTTGTTCATCAGCTAGAGGTCGTGGTGTTTCCTAGACAGCACATTCAACCCCGCTCCCTCCCCCAACCACCACTGCCAGCACCACCCATGTGTAGACAAGCATTCTAGGATCAGTGGGATTGTAAAAAAATAAAATAAAATAAAAGACAGTCCCCATCCAAAAAAAAGAAGAAAAAAGTATCATCTAGTTGGTAGAAACAGAACATTCACATATGTACAAAATGACTTGAAAACAAATTTACAGAGAAATATAATTAAAAGCATAAGTTGGGGCAGGGAGAGAAACACTTCCTCAATGGAGGCACAGACCGGGGATATACCATGCATGCAGGGCCCTTTCAAACCTTGTCCTTTAATTTTGCTTATGGTTCACCTTGTCCTGGGAGGGTCTTGAGAAGATATAGAAGAGTATGTAGAAGAATGAAAGTAGGGAATGAGAAACAAGGAAAATAAGAACAAAAAAATGCCCATCGTATGTCAACCTATGTGTTATGTACACTTCGAATCTATGCCTTTCATTTCCTGCTGGAAAAGAAGGTATGTTTGTTCTGTACTTCCCATGATCGGGCATCAGAGAGACACTGAATTCTAACAGGTTATTGTTCAAATCATGGTCCTTGGATTGGCAGCATCAGCATCAATGGGAAGCTTATTAGAAATGAACAATCTCAAGATGATCCCAGACCTAGTGATGCCAGACCTACTGAATCAGAATACACACTTTAAGAAGATCCCAGGTGGGTGCCTGGGTGGCTCAGTGGGTTAAAGCCTCTGCCTTCGGCTCAGGTCATGATCCCGGGGTCCTGGGATCAAGCCCCGCATTGGGCTCTCTGCCTAGCAGGCAGCCTGTTTCTTCCTCTCTCTCTCTCTCTCTCTCTCTGCCTGCCTCTCTGCCTACTTGTGATCTCTGTCTGATAAATAAATAAAATCTTAAAAAAAAAAAAAAAGATCCCAGATGACTTGTATGCATGTGAAAGTTTGAGAAGCAGTGCTCTGAAAGTCATCCTTCCAAAATCAATGTACATAAATCAGTTCCTTTCTTATACACTAACAATAGAAATACAGAAAGGGAAATTAGAGAATCGATTCCATTTACTATAGCACCAAGAACCATAAGATCCCTGGGAATAAACCTAATCAAAAAGGTAAAGGATCTGTACTCAAGGAGTAACAGAACACTCATGAAAGAAATCAAAGAAGATACAAAAAGATGGAAGACAATTCCATGCTCATGGATCAGAAGAATAAACATTGTTAAAATGTCTATACTGCCTGGAGCAATCTATACTTTCAGTGCCATTCTGATCAAAATTCCACCTGCATTTTTCAAAGAGCTGGAGCAAACAATCCTAAAATTTGTATGGAATGAGAAGAGACCCCAAATTGCTAAAGAAATGTTGAAAAAGAAAAACATCAGTGGGGGCATCACGTTGCCTGATTTCAAGCTTTACTACAAAGCTGTGATCACTAAGACAGCATGGTACTGGCACAGAAACAGATACATAGACCTGTGGAACAGAGTAGAGAGCTTAGATATGGACCCTCAACTACATGGTCAACTAATCTTCGACAAAGCAGGAAAAAATATACAGTGGAAAAGGTCTCTTCAATAAATGGTGCTGGGAAAATTGGACAGCTATGTATAGAAGAATGAAACTTGACCATTCTCTTACACCATACACAAAGATAAAGTCAAAATGGATAAAAGACCTCAACGTGAGTCAGGAATCCATTATAATCCTAGAGGAGAACATAGGCAGTAACCTCTTCAATATCAGCCACAGCAATTTCTTTCAAGATATGTCTCCAAAAGCAAAGGAAACAACAGCGAAAATGAACTTTTGAGACTTCATCAAGATCAAAAGCTTCTGCACAGCAAAGGACACAGTCAACAAAACAAAGAAGCAACCCACGGAATAGAAGATATTTGCAAATGATACTACAGACAAAGGGCTGATATCCAAGATCTATAAAGAACTCCTCAAACTCAACACACACAAAACAGATAATCATGTCAAAAAATGGGCAGAAGACATGAACAGACACTTTTCCAATGAAGTCATACAAATGGCTAACAGACACATGAAAAAATGTTCATCATCATTAGCCATCAGGGAGATTCAAATGAAAGTCATCCTTCCACTGGAATTTCATAGGGGGGATCCTGGGTAAGAAAACAGTTAATCTATCCACAGGAATTTTCCAACAAATGTGCTAAGTAACTGAATGTCTGTTCCTTATAACAATTTTTGAAATGCCAAAAGATATAGCAAAATTAAATCTAAGGCAAAGAGCTCTTAGGATACCAAAAGCACAACTCATAAAGGAAACATTTGGTAAACTGGACTTCATGCACATTTAAAACTTCTGTCCTGAAAAAGACCCTACAAGAGCATGACAAAGCAAGCAATTGTCTGGGAGCAATTATTTGTAAACAGCATAACCAACCATAGACTAATATCTAGAATATAAAAAGAGCTCTTGACACTCAACACTTAAAGAGAAATCCAGTTGGAAAACAGGCAAAAGACAGGAAGAGACCTTTCAATAAAGAGGAGATATGGAAGGCAAACAAGCAAAGACGATGTTCAGCCTCATAAACCATTAAGGATATGGAAATTGCCACCATGATGATGTACCACTGCGCACACGCAACAGCAACTGCGCTCAGAAGTAGTGATAATACCGAAGGCTGGGGAGGATGTAGAGAGACTGGCTTTCTCACACACTGAAGATGGGAATGTCCAATGGTACAGCCGCTTGGAAAATAATTTGGCAGAGTCTCACCAGCCTAAACCCCTACAACGCAGCCATCACACTCCTGGACATTTATCCCAGAGAATGAAAACTCGCATTCACGGGAGAACCTTGTACACAAATGTTCATAGCAGCTTGATTCACAGCCCCAAAGCAGAAACAACACAAACGTCCTTCACCAAATAGATGGTTAAATCAACTTTGGTACTTTGTACAAAGTTATACTACTCCACCGTAAAAACGAAGGAATATTGATAGATGCCACAGAAAGATGGAGCTCAAGGGCATCGAGTTTAGCGGGAAAAAGCTAATCTGAAAAGGTTACCATCTATATGATTCCATTTATATATCATGTTCTCAAAAGGACTAAACTATAAAGAGGAAGAGCAGATCTGTGGCTTCCAAGGGACTGGGATACGATCCGGGGTGAGGTGGCTACAAAGGGGTATCGGGAGGCAGGCAGTTCCTTTGCAGTGATTAAATAGTTCTATAGCCTGATTATGGTGGTGGTCACACAAACTATCCACGTTATCACACTGCACAGAACTACACACACACACACATGAACCAGTATAAAAACTGGTAAAAACTGAATAAGGTTTTAATTTATGTAACATTACTATACTGGTGTGAATCTCCTGGTTTTCATATTGGTTTTTTATTTTATTTTATTTTATTTGAGAGGGAGAATGAGAGAAAGCATGAGCTGGGGGTAGGGGCAGGCAGAGGGAGCAAGGAGCCTGATGTGGGACTCGATTCCAGAACCCCGGGATTGTGACCTGAGCTGAAGGCGGACCCTTAACCAACTGAGCCACCCAGGTCCCCCACTCCTGGTTTTGATACTGTATTATAGTTATAAAAGATGTCGCCACTGAGAAAAGCTGGCTGATGGGTTCATGGGACTCTCGGTAATATCTTTGCAACTTCCTGTGAATCTATAGTTACTGCAAAATAATAAGTGAAAAAAAAAAAAAAACCACAAAAAACCCCACAACTAATGGCACCTGGATGGCTCAGTTGGTTAAGCATCTCACTCTTGGTTTCCTCTCAGGTCATGATCTCAGGGTTGTGAGAAGGAGCCCACCTAAAAATTTTTTCTCTCCCTCTCCCTCTGCCCCTCCCTACCACCAGCCCCCCCTCTAAAAAAATAAGTAAATAAATAAATATGAAATCAAAGGGCATTAGGCCAAAAACCAAGATAATGTGATTTAAGGCCACTGATATTTCGATAAATCAGCTCTCTCTCAAAAACAAACAAAAAAACAATCTGATTCTTGGGTTTTGTTCATTCCCCTGGTGCAAATACCCTCACTAATTGGTAGATAGTTAATTTCAAGATCTCAATAGGTTAATGACTTGTTTCCAAAATTCCTGAATGTGTAACAGTAGGTTCTCAAAAGCCAGTAAAGCCAGCTCGGGGCACCATGGTGTTTGGTAATCACATAGGATCCTTGGACCACCTTCAAGAGACTCACCTACAGGGACATGTTAAAAAGTCATACTCCTGTACCCCAGGCCGGAACTAATGAGTCAGAATCCCGAAGGCTCAAATAGGGAACGTGCAAGTATGACAAGTCCCTTTCATTATTCTCATCTTCATTAGAAGTTAAGTGCAGTAGGGTGCCTTGGTAGCTCAGTTGGTTGGCGACCGACTCTTGATTTT
Organism: Mustela nigripes; assembly: GCF_022355385.1. Classification (NCBI taxonomy): domain Eukaryota; kingdom Metazoa; phylum Chordata; class Mammalia; order Carnivora; family Mustelidae; genus Mustela; species Mustela nigripes. Next base: position 51,810,798 of record NC_081572.1, on the reverse strand, counting down.
GGCTCAGGTCATGATCTCAGAGTCATGAGATAAGCCCCATGTGGGGCCCTGTGCTGGTTATGGAATCTGCTGTGGACTCTCTCTCTCTCTCCCTTGGCCTCTCCCCACACTCCCACTCACATGAGCTCGCTCTTTCTTTAAAAAAAAAAAAGAAAAGAAAAGAAAAGAAAGAAAGTTGACAATAGTAGATGGTACGCATAGCTACGAAAGGCATCAAGCACTAGAGAGAGCAGAAAACCACCAGCTGTCCCTGTAGTCAAAGGAGTGGACTGAGCCTTGAAATGTAGTGCGAGTTTTTTCCCTCCAAACTATACAGGAGGGAATGAAAGGCTGATTAGTTTGTGGTTGTTGAAGCTAAATTCCTCTGAATGCCTAAGTACAATCCCAGTTACACTCTAACAACAGTTCTGCTGTGCTTTCTGTTTGGTGCCCCAGAGAAAAACCAGGGTTCTATTAAAGTATTACTGATAAAAACTTTTTCTTTTAAAGTAGCATTTATTTTTTTTAACACTTGGTCTAATTCAAGTGGTTCCCAACTTTGAGTGCACGTTGGAATCATTTGCAGAGCTTTAAAAAATACAGATGCCTGGTCCTTCCCCCCAGAGGTTCTGATTCCATTGGTTTTGGATGTGGCTCCAGCATTAGATGCCTTAAAAACTCTCCGGGTGACCCTCCCATGCAGGGGAACCACTGCTAGATTCTAACGCATGACAAATCATGAATTTGCTTAACTGCTACACTTTTTTAAAAATGGAAATTCCATCCTTTTTGAATAGCTAATATAATTAAACATTTCATAAAACAACATTAAAAATATATAATGAGCAGTCTTGATCCCATCGTGATCCACTGATACTATATCTAGCCTCCCATACACACACATACACACCCACCCTAGGACTCTCTCCCAGAATTTCTTTCTGCAAATTCTGTATAGGCAGATATATGTGTCTGTAATATATTCATATTTATATAAATAAATTCCAGGGAAATAATATAAGGCTATAAATATGTATACAGATATACACCACATATATATTCGAACGTGTACTACATATCACTAGATATGTAATATTATTACATTATTTAGGCATTTACTTACATGCATAACATATTCATATTTATATAAATAAATAAATAAATTCTAAGTAAATAATATAAGGCTATAAATATGTATACAGATATGTAACACATATATATTTGAATGTGTGCTATGTATAATTAGGTTTTAATATTATTACATTATATAGGCATTTACTTATATAATAAATATTCATATTTATATAAATACATATTATATTTATAATTATATTCATATTATATAAATCGATTCTGAGGAGACAATGCAAGGCTCTAAATATACATATAGAGAGATAGTATATTGTACAGTTAACCCTTAAACAACATGAGGGTTATCAGCGCTGACCGCACCCCCCACACAGTCAAAAATCCGCATGTAACTTTTGACTTCCCCTCAAATTGACTACTAATAGCCTAATGTAGATCAGAAGCTTTACTGATAGCATGAACAGTCGATAACATGTATTTTGTATGTTATATGTGTTATAGACTGTATTGTTACAATAAAGTAAGCCAGAGAAAATAAATTATTAAGAAAATCGTAAGAAAGAGAAGATACATTTATAGTACTGTACTTATCAGAAAAAAATCCATGCATATATGGACCCACACAGCTCAAGGCTGCGTTTTTCAAGGGTCAGCTGTATATATAATATACATTTACATAGGTATCTTTACAGCCGTATATTGCATCCTGAGAATTTATTATTATTTTTTTTTTTAAAGATTTTATTTATTTATTTGTCAGAGAGACAGCGAGCGAGAGCGAGCATAGGCAGACAGAGAGGCAGGCAGAGTCAGAGGGAGAAGCAGGCTCCCTGCGGAGCAAGGAGCCCGATGTGGGACTCGATCCCAGGACGCTGGGATCATGACCTGAGCCGAAGGCAGCTGCTTAACCAACTGAGCCACACAGGCGTCCCGAGAATTTATTATTTATAATTAACCGAAGAATGTGTTTACATTTGCTCTTACACCAATTTAGCTAACCCAGCCATAGCTAGGCACCAATATTTACACAGTCTGAGCTAAGCAAGTTACAATCGTAAGGGAGAGAAAAGCCTCAAATTCCAACAGCAAATGTCCTATTAGTGTGTGTGACCATGTGTGTGAGAGCTACATGTGCATATGTGCATGTGCGTGTGTGTGTGTGTGTGTGTGTGTGTGTGTAGCTGGATTACCCCAGTTCCTGAATCAACTGGTAAGTTTTCTGAGCCTGAAACTCAGAGCAACCAAGTCTGTACCCATTCATTCATCTGAACAGAAGCTTAGAATGAAACCTACCACCCTAGGCCCAATACCTACCACAGCCCGTTGGCTTTAGCCATTTCCTGACCTCTCTAAATAAGCAGTTCCAGGGGCGCCTGGGTGGCTCAGTGGGTTAAGCCGCTGCCTTCGGCTCAGGTCATGATCTCAGGGGCCTGGGATTGAGTCCCGCATCGGGCTCTCTGCTCAGCGGGGAGCCTGCTTCCTCCTCTCCCTCTCTCTGCCTGCCTGTCTGCCTGCTTGTGATGCTTACACGTGCCACTCCAGAATGATTTAACACTGGGCCGTGGCATCTAATGGACCTTCGTGATTAATACCAGTCATTTGTTCAAAGTTAACAGCCCCGGAGTGACAGCCATAGACAAATTAACAACATTAGAAAAACACTAAAGCAAGCATTTATAGAGTGGGTCAGTGGAGAATATGATGGTAATACAGATCGTCTCTGCTTACGATCCACTATTAATAAATGTTATATGTTGAAGCCATTTTTGCCCGGTACCTTTTTAATTGTCCTAAAGTTGTCTGTATTTATCTTGATTAAAAAACAAGCCAACTCCTAGAGACATTAATGGGTTTTATGTGCTTAGAAGTGAATATTATAAGCAGATGTGGGAAGCGGGTGGGGGTGGGGAGAGCAGGCCTGGCATTGTGTTTCCATTGGTGCAGTTTGTTACAATGAATCTAAGGTGTTGAGTAATGGGCTGTTATAAATTAGGGGACTGTTTACCTCCTAACTCTGCCAAAGAAATGTAGACAGATTTGGGCTTTGCCTTCCTCTGCTCCTGCCTGTGCCTTGTTAAAGAGTCACTTCGGGGAGAAGTGAATAGGGCTGCGGGCTATGGCCGTTTAAGTCCCCAGACCCAGACCTGCTGTGGCAAAGCCATTTACAAGGAGACACAGTTTAAATCCAAATTGGACTTTGTTATCTCGGCAGGAATGTTATAGCTTCTGTAAACAAGGACTCTAGGTCTCATTTCGAAAGAGCGATGGCCGATCTGTTCCATTTAACAGCACTCCGAAATGACAGGACTGAGGACACCTCCCCGCCCCCTCCACATCCTCTGGAGGAGGACGCTGGGATCTGGCGGGGTTAAATGCACCGAGCCTGAGAGGTGGGGTGTTGGGGCCACTGTGGAGGGTCTGACCCCCCGCACCTAGGGGGTCTCTCCTTTCTCCCTCTCCCATGATGTGGGAAGGAGGAGGAGGCAGAATCCACATCAAGGCAAACATTTGGGAGTTACCTGATACAGAATGACCAGACAATAAAACACATATTTTATGAGCAGTTTGGGGGGGGGGGCACTCAGCACATTCTCCCCACACTGGCTTCTCCTTCCCCAAAAGAGCAACCAAGTCCCCTAGATGAGTTTCAGCAGCGTATCTCTGTGACTTTCTGGGTCACTTGTTTTGAGAGCCTCCAAGTCCAGAGAACCCTTTGCTTTCCCGGGTTCCCAACAGACACCACGGTCTGAGGACAAGGCCAAGGCCAGAATGTCTAAAAGACAAAAGGCTTCTCCTACGTCTCGTTTCTCAGATTTCCAATGCTGCTGGGCTCCTCTTCGGTTATCTAGTTGCTCTGCGACTTTGAGATGTAAATTCTAGGGGTCTGTTTCTCCATCTGTGGCCCCAGAATGATGGATTTAACTCAGGAGATCTCTGCGCTGATGGAGCTCTCCCAGTCGGGGACCACCCGGGGAACAGGGGTGGCAGCTGCAAGCTGCAATGGGAAAGGAGGCAGAAGAAGTGGGTCCCTTGGCCCGTGGAGGAGGAGGAGAATTTTCTAAAGAAAAGCTTGACCAAGGCCACACATTGGGGATGACCGGGCCTCACACGGGCTCTGACAGATGTCCCTAGGCTCTGTGCAAGCAGTTTGTCTCAGTGGCAAGGAACAGTGTATGGAAGTACAGCAAAAGCACAGAGGGAAAGTCAGAAGCCTCCCTTCCCATTCTGATCTGTGGCTCTGTGCTATGGGACTTGGGGGACATATCCGTGCCCCTCTGTTACATGAGCAGGCTGCACAAGACAGTGGGTGAGCACTCCTGCTCATGATGACCCTCCAGCAAACTCAGGGACCCACAGGGGCATGAAGCAGGCTGGTGGGTGACAACAGTCGGGAGGGTCCTCAATGGGACACCAGCGTGCGACTCTCCCATGAAACCCTGTAACCGTGGAGGGAGCCCAAGAGGGCTGGTGGTGAGTCTGGAAGACATGGGATGCCTCTACCCCACGCCCCCCACTCCCCCAGCGCCCAGGCGTCTTTCTCACTGAAGACATGCGGGCACACGTGAGGAGGAAAAGGGACAGAGCAGGCATGTGGCTTCGCCAGCAGCAGGCCTGCAGGGGCCATAGCTGGCTGAGACATTTGCCAACCCAGCCAGCCAGACGGGCCTGGAGTCAGAGGTGCTTCAGCTCTGGTGACAATAACAAGAAGGTGAGACCGGGCACCTCTTACCACCCGACGTGAGAACCGAGACTCGGCTGGAATTTTCCAAAGACTTAATTAAGTGCCACCTGACTCCCAGAAAGTATAAATTGGGCTGGGATAGGAGAGGTGAGGGGGTGTGGGGTGTGAAGGGGGGAGGTAAAGTGAAAGAAAAAAGGACAAAAATAAAAGCCAAACAAATGCAAGAGGTTAAAAAAATAAGGTAATGAATGGATGTCCATAAAAGGATTAATCAGAACTGAGAAACACACAAGTTCACTGCATGGAATCCTGTAAAAAGGGACCCCTCCCCTCCCCGGCCCAAACCCCAGGGTGTAAGAGAAGTCAGAGCTAGACATGTGCCAGATTTGGGACTCCAAGACCCCACTTTCTGTACTAGTTGTGATTTCCCTCCCCAAATAGTTTAAGCACTCCCTAGGGGTGCTGACGTTAAGAATCACCTCTGACCTTGTAATTATGTTTTTGCTCATATATTTCTTGTTACTGTCAGATTCTGCCCCCCAATGCACTAAATTCTATAATTTTTTTTTATATTTTATTTATTTATTTGTCAGAGAGAGAGCCGGGGGACTGGCGAGAGGAAGGAGAAGCAGGCTCCCTGCCAAGTAGGGAGCCCAACATGAGACTCAATCCCAAGACCCTGAGATCGTGGCCTGAGCTGAAGACAGATGCTTAACAGACTGAGCCACCCAGGTGCCCCGGTAATTCTGCAGGTATACAGATCTCATCTGCCTGTCTGCCAGGCCTATCGAGACAGCTCTGGTCCTCTATAAGCTCTGGTCCTCAATAAGCACCAAATGAATGAATGAATGAATGAATGAACAGACAAATGGTCACTGACATGCTGCTGCCTGAGGCCCTCACCCGGCACCCTTACACTCACCCATGCACCACCACCCACCTTCTTGCAGTAGTAAATCCAGGGATCTGGGCGCCCCACTCCGTGGAATGGGAACGGCATGGTCCTTCATGCCTGTGCTGTGCTGGGGACCAGCCCTGCCGCAGGAATGTTGTCCCTGTTGCTAATTCAGACTTCACTGACAGTCTCTGTAAATTCCCTCTCTAGGCCTGTTGTTCCTTCATCCAGACTGGCCTCGAACAGAAACACCCTATAGCCATTCGATATATTTTTCAAACCTAGTGTGGCAGGATGCTAGTGCTGGTTAGTACCCTTATCTAAGGGAGAGCCTGCTGCCTACGTGTAAATTGATGGGGGCAAAAAAAATGAAGGGGCAGGGGCTTCTCCAGGTCTCACTGGCATCTGAGACTAAAGGAAATGAGGATGAGGGAGAAGTTCTGGCTTACTAACCCCCCCCCCCCGCCCACACACACACCCCATATCCCTCCTGCAATAGAATCTGAGTCCTAAATCGCCAGTTCAGCCAAAACAAATGTTTCGTGATAGTAGGGCCAGGATTTCTGGACAGAGCCAGAAAACAATTGGAAACAGTCCTCTGAGAGGAATGGGGGCCACTTTGCCCTAAGAGTGGCTCGTCACTTGGTGGAAGGACAGAGAGAAAGTGGGTAAATCACATGTGTTCTAGACCTCAGGCTGCTTCAGCTGCGGGAGAAGGGGAGGCAGATCTTCCTGCCTCGTTTCCAAATCCTTTAATGACCTGGGTCACAGAGAGAAATGGCCAACCTCTTTTTCAGTAAAAGAAATCAGGAAGAGAATACATTCCATCATTTGAATTCAACTTGCAATCAAAACAATACTACAAAAACTGGGTTGTCCTGCTTCAGGCATTTTTATTTTATTTCATTAAAGATTTATTTATTTGGGGGTGCCCGGGTGGGTGCTCAGTGGGTTAACTCTCTGCCTTCAGCCCAGGTCATGATCTCAGGGTCCTGGGATCAAGCCCTGCATCGGGCTCTCTGTTCAACTGGGAGCCTGCTTCCCCCTCTCTCTCTGCCTGCTGCTCTGCCTACTTGTGATCTCTCTGTCTCTGTCAAATAAATAAATAAAATCTAAAAAAAAAAAAAAAAAGATTTATTTATTTTAGAGAGAAAGAGTGAGCACCAGGGTGCAGGGTAGGGGCAGAGGGAGTGGAAGAGAGCGTCTCAAGCAGACTCCACTGCAAGCACAGAGTCCCATGCTGGGCTCCATCCCATGACCCATGAGACCAGGACCTGCACCAAAACCAAAATCCAGATGTCTAACCAACTGTGCCACCCAGGCACCCCTGCTCTGGACATTTTTAAAGGGACCTCCAATATCTGAATCCCCTCTTCCCACCTCGGTACTCAGTAAGCTGAGAAACAGAACAGAGAGTGAATCTGAGCACTGAAATATCACTGTTATTATTGGTAGACACCAGGCTGGAGCACAGTGCTTGGTGTGAGAGCCTCGCTGGGCTGCTGGTGAGGCCAGGAATGCAGCCGACCAACTGGGCCAGCCTCTCCACTCCCCATCCTGCGCGTTGGTAATGGCGCATGCTCCAATAAGACTAAGGCATGAAGAACTCCAGCTCTCTGCTGGTTTTATTATTGTTGTTCTTGTTGTTGATCTCAAATTTACTAAGCATGTAAAGTCACTTCACTTCTCCAGAGACAAAGGAGTAAAGGTTCAACAGAAGCCAGTCACCTGTGAAAAATGCCCTTGCCCAGAACTTAGAGGGACAAACCCCTCCCACTATACCTGCCCCATCTGATAGCCTTGGTAAGCTATCTTATCGACTGCCTTCCACTGAAAAGGGCCCTGGTATTGAGGACCTCCTCTTGCCTTGTGGCCTTGGGCAGCTCCCGTAAACTCTCTGAATGTCAGTTTCATCATCTATAGCACCCGCACAGTGGGTGTGAGCAGTATGGCCTTACAACTTTTTTCTGCTTTAATGCTACAGATGGTATAGTCTTTTCCCACCTTTGAGACATTCCCATTCAGGCAGCAGGGAAAGACAAACCATGGGGAAAGGTGGATTTTACCGTACCTCCTTCACTGGGCAATTCTAAGGGTACCTTATTGCCACTCAGGGTTTTGCTCTAAGCAAGACGACCTCTCAGCCACTCTACTGAGCGAGCGATCTTATTACCCTATGTTGAAGGAGGAGGAGACAATCCTATACCATCAGCAGGATTTGAGAATCCTGGCAGGATATGGGATGACATGTTTGCTTCTCCCAGCCTGCTGGCATGGCCTCCCCCAGTGAGGTGAATCCACCACTGTGGATCAGGGCACCAGACTTTCTCCCCATTGCCTTCAGGAGCACTCCTTCTATGGGGTTACTTTCATACCCTGGAGACTCTTGTCAGTGATAGCCAATAAGCTTCTAAACAGCAGGACTTGACTTTCCCATTCCAACTAAGACCTCTCCTTGTCTGGGAGTCTCAGGTTTAAGAACTGAACTAAAAAGCAACCGGATGCTTAGTCTTGTCCTATTGCTGGTCCCTCATAAAATACCCATGTGACAGCCATTAGCAGTTATACGTAACATGATATTAAAATAACAATGTCTCAGCTTCTATCGCGAATGGATGAATGTGAACATGCGCGAACACACAGGCACACACACCCCTGCTGATTTACGTTTGAGCCGAGGTTGATTTACTTTCTAAATTACTTACAACCTGAAAATGATTTATAGCAGAAAATGCGTATTGACTTTGTCTTACAAGCTGCAGAAAGTGAAACTCAACCAAATATTATTCCTCAGTAGTACCATGAAGACTATCATCTGCCTCTGATTGATTTTAAGGTGCAAGGATTTTTCCGAATCTGGGAAGTGTGGTTGGGGAAAAAAAACCCTACATCTATCAAATGGGGACATGAGCTTCAAACGGCTGAGAAATAACTACATCATCTGAAATGACTAACTAAACATTTTTAGGAAATTGACTTTCTTCATGACATAAATGGGAATACGTCTCAAACCCCTGACAAGGTTTCACATAATCTTCCCGCCGTTTGAGGAATTGTTCACTATCTCCACCGCTGTCCATTTCCAACCCCCAGTTCAGGGGTTGGGGTTTGCCTTCTAAACCACCACTGCTCAGCTTGGCGATAGGGACTCCTTGTACCTGTTTCGGGGGATATAACAAGTATCCTGGACCATTAAAAGGGGCAGCAGGAGGGGCGCCTGGGTGGCTCAGTGGGTTAAGCCGCTGCCTTCGGTCTCGGGTCCTGGGATCGAGTCCCGCATCAGGCTCTCTGCTCAGCAGGGAGCCTGCTTCCCTCTCTCTCTCTCTGCCTGCCTCTCTGTCTACTGTGATCTCTCTGTCAAATAAATAAATAAAATCTTTAAAAAAAAAGGGGGGGGCAGCAGGAGGGAAGTTGTGTGGGCAGGGCAATTTGAATGGGCTTGACAAAGCCAGGAGGCCTGGGTTCACATCCTCGCCTAGATAATGCACGATAGATACTCAGACATGTGTTGAAGGGAGACCCCACCGCATAGGAGCAAGACGAACAGCATGCTGGCTCCTCAACAGGACCATGGTGTGGAGTCTTATTCCTTTTTCTTTTTTTTTTTTTTTTAGGATTCTATTTACTTACTTGACAGACAGAGATCACAAGTAGGCAGAGAGGCAGGCAGAGAGAGAGAGAGGAGGAAGCAGGCTCTGCCCGGAGCAGAGAGCCCGATGTGGGGTCAATCCCAGGATCCTGGGATCATGACCTGAGCCCAAGGGAGAGGCTATAACCCCCTGAGACACCCAGGCGTCCTAAGGGCACTATTCTTAAGGCTCTCCTCTTCTGGGCTTGGGGCACTGCTCACAGATGCTGGGCTGCAGTGTAGCTGCTGACCCTGACCCTCCAGCCATGGGAGCCCGAGCCAGGCACTCTGGTCAAGCTTCCCCAGCTTCCTCGAGGGCTCCATCCCCTCATCCCGCTCACTCCTACTGGGGACCACCTTCTAGAGTCCCCCAGGCAGCCTGGCTCCTTCCCATCTATTTTTCTAGTCTATTGCTAACGCTTAAACATCACACTATATTTTCCTCCAGATTTGCTGTCCTTCCCGAATTTGAAAGTTAAAAAAAATTTTTTTTTTTAAAATTTGGTCTTTTTCTTTTTGCATCCCCATCCCCAACCATATCACCTGTTCAAGGTGACGCTGATACACGCACATGGTTGAAGGGCAAGTCACGGCCAAGGAAATGAGGGCAAGAAATGCACATTAAACTGCAAGCCAGTCCGACTCATCCGAGGCCACGTGTTTCCAGTATATTGTGTTTCACCTCTGTGCGTGAGGGCACGTTTTCATTTCTTTTTTTGATAGTTTTGCCTTTGTATAGCTGTTGGGTATTTTTTTAAGATTTTATTTATTTATTTGACCGACAGAGATCACAAGTAGGCAGAGAGGCAGGCAGAGAGAGAGAAGGAAGCAGGCTCCCCGCAGAGCAGAGAGCCCGATGTGGGACTCGATCCCAGGACCCTGGAATCATGACCTGAGCCGAAGGCAGAGGCTTTAACCCACTGAGCCACCCAGGCGCCCCTACAGTTTTCTTTAAAGTGTAACCCGTTTAGTACTTTTGGAAGCAGGTCTAGTTTTTGTTAAGTTTCTGACTGTATGCGGAAGAGGATTCCCTTTTCCATCTTTTCATAAAAACGTGGTGGTAAACTTTTAAATTCACTTACACAGAAAACGACCGGTTTCTCCGTCCTTCCCTCAGGGCAGTTCATCCTTCCCGCTCCCAGCTTCCCTGGCGGCTGGAGTCGTCATGTGACCCAGTTCTGGCCAATGAGAGAAGAGAGAGACTCTGCAAGGGCTTCTGGGAAAGAGTCCCCGCTTATAAATTTCGTGGGGCATGTGAGTGGTTCAGGTCCTGATCTCAGGGTTGGGAGATTGAGCCCCTGTTGGGCTCCACGCTGGGCATGGAGCCTGCTTGAGAGTCTCTCTCTCCTTCTCCCTCTGCCCCTCCCTTGGCTCATTCTCTCTCTCTCTCTGTAAAAAATAAAATAGGCAAACGCACTGTAATAATCCAGGCCAGAAATGAAGTTGCTGGCTCCAAGGTGGTTTCTGGATCTGCTTTGGGGGTATAGACCAGTGCATTTCCTAAGGCATTTGATGTCAAACATGAGAGAGAAGCAATGAGTATAGTTCTGCATTTCGGAACCTGAACAACCTAAAGAACAGATCTCTCATCATCTGAGATGAGGGAATGTTATACCTCGAGCTGATTTTTAGGATGGGGGGACATTAAGGGCTCAGTCTTAGACGTGATGAGCCAGGTACCTCTATTAGATAGTTAAGCGGAGATGCTGAATGAGCCACTGGATATATAAGCCTTACATTTGGGGAGAAGAACTTGAACAAACAAATTTGGGAGTCATCAACATGTAGATGGTAAAGCTGTGAGCCTTGAGTATTTTTTTTTTTTTTTTTAATAGCTCCCTGCTTGGAGTTCTTGTTTTCTTCGTATGCGTGTTTGAATGAGAATATAGGTTTGGGGGTTTGTTTTCTTCAGGACAGCGGGTCTAGAAGGGAGGAGAATTTTTCATTTGTCATGGTCCCGTTCACTGTCTGCTCTAGTCAGTTGAACCTGTTCTCAGATCCTCAGCTGGAGAGCAGGCTCACACGTATGGCTCCTGGCTCAACCTAGCAGGCAATCCAGTGGGCTAACACAGTCCTAGAGACCGAGGTGAGAGTTGTCTCTCACCCCTTCTGCCTGATACTCCAATGTTTCAAAGTATTTAGTGTTAAGACCCACAACCCAAGCCCTCTCCATAGTGCTCTTGGGCTCTTATCATCCACCACAGCCAGACCCTGCAGCCTGCCTTCTGTCCTGCTGCTTTTCCCCCTTCTTTTTTCAAAATTATTTCTTTAAGAATTGCCAAAGGCTAAACCTGCAACATAAATAGATGCCTCCCCAGGCTCAGAGTAGAGGGTGAGATATGAAATATCCCCCCACCTTTGTTTCAGTGGGAATATTACTCATGATGAGGTAAAGTCTGAGTTAGCCATGAGGGAAAGCCCGGTTAGTTTTTCTCCCTCAGGCCCCATCTACCTGACTCCCCATTTGGGCTTTAGGTTGTTCATCGGGCTTAGTTTTAATCTCACTCTGTCTTCAAAAATAGTTCAGTGGAAGCTGAAAGAGATCCATAGAGAACTGCTCATCAGATGCCATTTTAAGTCATTTCAACTGCAAAATAAAGTCATATAGCATATAGGTCACGTTAACATTGTAAATTTCTAAACTCTCATCACCAAAGCCAGCATGCTAAAGCCAACAGAGAAATCCCACTTGATAGTAAGCTTCCTCTCTCAGATCCCTGAACATTTCATAACCTATCTCATTTATCTCTCCAGCCATAAATAATAACAAGTTCACTGTTGGGATTTCACTCCCCGGTGGGGACAAGTCTGTATACATTTTCCCAACAAGGTATAAATTCCACAGCCAGAAAGAAAACTATTTTTCCCCATCTCTAAACACATGCATAAATATCTAATGTAGGCAACCTAAAATTAGAATATGTAAATAGTTAAAGAGATTTGACCTATGTCCCGTTTTTTCCTCTTTCCTCTACCCCTCCACCTCAGTAATTAACATTTCCTAGGCTCATATGTTACCCATATTTAGGATGTCCACAGCACTGACCCCTCTCTATGACCTCAAAGCCAGAAGAAAGCAAAATGTTCCTCTATCACCCGTTTCTGGGCTGTGGCTACTAGAAGGAAAACAAGGGGAAAAGTCAAATTCACCCTTTATGGTTTAATACGTTGCTCATCTAATACAATTTTTCTCTGCAGGATGCAAACTAAGCCCAATAAATAACAGATTAATAGATAAGGAACTCTGGAGAGTTCACCCTCAATCAGAGGCTTGCCAGAAATGTTCGGGAATTGTGTTGCTAACAGGCTGCTTAGAACTGAAATTACCATTCTCAAGGATTTATAGTTGAGATATATAGTAACAAAGCTAAATGAAAGCAAGGTCAGGGCAGCACCAAAGGTCGGGGGTAAAACTCAGAGCACAGATGTAAATTTGCCTTCCTCTGGGTTACTAGAGTTTTACTTCCTTTGACACACCTCTTTGTTTTTATGACAATGCTTTTCTCCTACATGCACTTCAAAATACCTCCCAGAAGCCCATAATGCTGCCTTGCCCAGAGTGGCCTGCTATGATGTTTATTCAATTGAACAGAATGGGTTTGTAATATTCTAGATTAAGCAGATATTTGTGCACCCCTGTGGTCAGATTTTCTCCAATAACACCTAAGACCCAAGGACAAGAGGTAGTGTAGAAGCGGGTCTGGCCGGTGGGGTTTGGTGGAAGACACAGGCTATTGGGCCATTACGTAAGGCATCACCAAAATGGTTGACCCAAGTCAAGAAAGAGAAAGTGAAGGAAGATGACTTCAGGGGTGAAGGAGAAACTAAGGAACCAGAGTAGGAAAGGAGGGAAAAGATTTAAATAAGAGTAAAAACAAGGAAGATCTTGAAGATAAGGAGATTGGAAGCAAATAAAGGAATTTCAGAGCTAAGGACCCCAGAGATCTCCAGAGCTCCAAGTTGCAGTGAGATCTCCTGTGGGAAGGACATGATAACATCTCTGAAGTGGTCAACACATGCGCTCTGCAGAAGGACTGTCCAGAAGGGAGCTGAAGTAGAAACAAAGGTCAGAGAAGGTCAGAACCGTCTCTGGTCAAACTATTGGGAGAATCATCCAAGTGTGGGTGGAGGTGACAGTATTGTGGTAGGAGGTAGGAGAGGAAGATGGCAGAATTAATACCCACTGTTAGCTTCCATTTCAAAAAGTTGAACCAAGATCTTCACCAGACCATTGAAATTGGCAACAAACCATTAATACTTAAGTCCTCAGCACTTGAATTTTTAAAGCTTTATTTAAATTAGTTAATATATAATAATAATGCAAAATGGAATTTGTTTCTTTAACCCCACAGAGGAAGAAAGGAATTCTTAAATCATATCTGTCCTATAAGGAAAGTAGGCACTTGCCAAAAGGGGTAAAACAGAATTACAGTGAGTGTAACAATTCTAGAAAAAGAAGCACCTAAAGGGACATAATGACAGTCCTGGCATCATTGTCAACTGTACTTAAAAGAAGTTATTTTCTAAAGTAAGACTTTTTTTTTTTTTTTGCAAGAACTTGCAACCAAAGGCCTGTACTTCCTAGGGAAGTAACACATCATGACTTGTGCTAACCTGGGAGACTTGACCTAGCAGCAGTGCCACAACTTCCCACCCTGCCCATCCTATGTAGGAAACAGAGTACTCTTTCTACTTAAGAGTTGAGACCCGTAATTTCCACTCCTTGCCAGTGTTGAAAGTGAGAGCGTTTCTCTTTAGCAACAACTTTTGGAAGAAGGCTTTGACTTTGTGGATTGTCCCCACAAAACAGTTTTTTGGGCATTGGTTTATGTGGAGAAACTCTCTTCACAGGGTGTCAGGGTGGAAGTCACTGCTAGAGGACTGGGACAGTCAGGCACTGGGAAATCAAACTTCCTCTCCAGCCAGGCAAGTCTCTTAGGCTGGGAATTGCAGAAGGAGACATTGTGTGCCACCTGACTTCTAGAAGGACCTCTGGGGACTGTGACTCAGAGGTGCAGTGAGACCAACCACATCAGTCGGTCAACAGGAAACAAGTGAATCACATGCCCTGATCCAGAGAAGAGTTGGTAAATGGAGCAAGGGAAACCAGCCTGTTCTCACCATGGTTCCCACTTTCTCCAATGACTTCAGCTTCCTCCCACGATGGGACATAAAGTCCCATCTCTCTTGAGCTTTCTCAACTGCCCTCTTCTCTCTCCAATTCAGAGTCCTCCCATAGCTTCATCATTCTCCCCTCTCTGCACCAGCCCTGATCCCTCTAGTTCCCAGGAAACAGATGCCTACCTATTGGCCAACACTCTTAAAACCGTTTCCTCACAGCAGCACGCTCATCTCTCTTCTCTTCTCCGAGTATGTCCAGGACTTTTATCTCTTAAGAAAAGTGTAAGCCTACCATCAGGGCTGCTAGCCTGTACAATCAGAGTCCCCTTCCCTTCTCAGGCTCATATGTGAATGACTACCTGGGATAATAAAAGATAAATATTTGGGGTTTGTCCCCAGCTCTGGTTTCTGGCACACATGTCCTAAAAATCTTGGACTCTCTGGAGTTATAAGAGTGTCTTGGTATGCTAGTGATACACTGGAGGCTGAGGTCCCCCAAAACAGCTTTAGGATTGGGGGCTGACCACCAGAACAATTAAGCCATGATTTGAGATTTGGACATTTTAACCCCAAATTTTGACCTCTGGGGAGGGGAGTAGGTCTGGGGATTGAGGTCATCACCAGTGGCCAGCGATTTAAGCAACCATGCCTATAACTAAACCTCCATAAAAACCCCTAAGCAGGATTCAACAGTACATTAAAAGGATTATTCACCACGACCAAGTGGGATTTATTCCAGGGCTGCAAGGTTGGTTCAACATCCGCAAATCAGTCAATGTGATACAACACATCAATAAAAGAAAGAACAAGAACCATATGATACTCTCAATAGATGCTGAAAAAGCATTTGACAAAGTACAACATCCCTTCCTGATCAAAACTCTTCAAAGTGTAGGGATAGAGGGCACATACCTCAATATCATCAAAGCCATCTATGAAAAACCCACCGCAAATATCATTCTCAATGGAGAAAAACTGAAAGCTTTTCCGCTAAGGTCAGGAACACGGCAGGGATGTCCATTATCACCACTGCTATTCAACATCGTACTAGAGGTCCTAACCTCAGCAATCAGACAACAAAAGGAAATTAAAGGCATCCAAATCGGCAAAGAAGAAGTCAAATTATCACTCTTCGCAGATGATATGATACTATATGTGGAAAACCCAAAAGACTCCACTCCAAAACTGCTAGAACTTATACAGGAATTCAGTCAAGTGTCAGGATATAAAATCAATGCACAGAAATCAGTTGCATTTCTCTACACCAACAGCAAGACAGAAGAAAGAGATATTAAGGAGTCAATCCCATTTACAATTGCATCCAAAACCATAAGATACCTAGGAATAAACCTAACCAAAGAGACACAGAATCTATACTCAGAAAACTATAAAGTACTCATGAAAGAAATTGAGGAAGACACAAAGAAATGGAAAAATGTTCCATGCTCCTGGATTGGAAGAATAAATATTGTGAAAATGTCTATGCTACCTAAAGCAATCTACACATTTAATGCAATTCCTATCAAAGTACCATCCATCTTTTTCAAAGAAATGGAACAAATAATGCTAAAATTTATATGGAACCAGAAAAGACCTCGAATAGCCAAAGGGATATTGAAAAAGAAAGCCAACGTTGGTGGCATCACAATTCCGGACTTCAGGCTCTATTACAAAGCTGTCATCATCAAGACAGCATGGTACTGGCACAAAAACAGACACATAGATCAATGGAACAGAATAGAGAGCCCAGAAATAGACCCTCAAATCTATGGTCAACTAATCTTCGACAAAGCAGGAAAGAATGTCCAATGGAAAAAAGACAGCCTTTTCAATAAATGGTGCTGGGAAAATTGGACAGCCACATGCAGAAAAATGAAATTGGACCATTTCCTTACACCACACACAAAAATAGACTCAAAATGGATGAAGGACCTCAATGTACGAAAGGAATCCATCAAAATCCTTGAGGAGAACACGGGCAGCAACCTCTTCGACCTCTGCCGCAGCAACATCTTCCTAGGAACAACGCAAAAGGCAAGGGAAGCAAGGGCAAAAATGAACTATTGGGATTTCATCAAGATCAAAAGCTTTTGCACAGCAAAGGAAACAGTTAACAAAATCAAAAGACAACTGACAGAATGGGAGAAGATATTTGCAAACGACATATCAGATAAAGGACTAGTGTCCAGAATCTATAAAGAACTTAGCAAACTCAACACCCAAAGAACAAATAATCCAATCAAGAAATGGGCAGAAGACATGAACAGACATTTCTGCAAAGAAGACATCCAGATGGCCAACAGACACATGAAAAAGTGCTCCATATCACTCGGCATCAGGGAAATACAAATCAAAACCACAATGAGATATCACCTCACACCAGTCAGAATGGCTAAAATCAACAAGTCAGGAAATGACAGATGCTGGCGAGGATGCGGAGAAAGGGGAACCCTCCTACACTGTTGGTGGGAATGCAAGCTGGTGCAGCCACTCTGGAAAACAGCATGGAGGTTCCTCAAAATGTTGAAAATAGAACTGCCCTATGACCCAGCAATTGCACTATTGGGTATTTACCCTAAAGATACAAATGTAGTGATCCAAAGGGACACATGCACCCGAATGTTTATAGCAGCAATGTCCACAATAGCCAAACTATGGAAAGAACCTAGATGTCCATCAACAGATGAATGGATCAAGAAGATGTGGTATATATACACAATGGAATACTATGCAGCCATCAAAAGAAATGAAATCTTACCATTTGCAACAACGTGGATGGAACTAGAGCGTATCATGCTTAGCGAAATAAGTCAAGCGGAGAAAGACAACTATCATATGATCTCCCTGATATGAGGAAGTGGTGATACAACATGGGGGCTTAAGTGTGTAGAAGAAGAATAAATGAAACAAGATGGGATTGGGAGGGAGACAAACCATAAGTGACTCTTAATCTCACAAAACAAACTGAGGGTTGCCGGGGGGAGGGGGTTTGGGAGAAGGGGGTGGGATTATAGACATTGGGGAGGGTATGTGATTTGGTGAGTGCTGTGAAGTGTGTAAACCTGTTGATTCACAGACCTGTACCCCTGGGGATAAAAATATATGTTTATCAAAAATAAAAAATTAAAAAAAAAAAAAAAACCCTAAGCAATGTGATTCAGAGCGATTCCAAGTCAGTGAACACATTCCGGGTGCCAGGAGAGTGATGCACTTGGAGTGGCCACGGGAGCTCTGCAAGGCTGATCATATGCATCTCTCCCATCTGGCTGTTCTTGAGCTACAACTTTTCATATCAACCAGTAATAGTAAGTAAAGCATTTTCCTGAGTTCTGTGAGCCAATCAAGCAAATGAGAAACCTAAGGAAGGAAGGTGATGTAAGAATCCTGGATTTATAGCCAATTAGCCAGAACTACAGGTGACAGTCTGGGACTTGCAGCTGGCCTGCGAGGTGAGGGCAGCCTTGTGGGACTGAAACTTTACTCCTGTGGAGTTTGGCACTAAGTAGGTAGCCGGGTGTTCAAATGGAACTGGGTTGTAGGGCACCTAGCTGGTGTCCAGAGAGATGAGGAATGGATTGTCGATGTGGAAAAATGCCACACACAGTTGGTGTCAGAGGTGTTGAGGGTTAAAACAGCTCAGAAGGCCTCCCTGTTCCAGGTGTTCCTGCTGCAAAGCCTCATAGCTTTGCAAATTTGTAGCAAAATTTGCAAAGTTATAGCAAAAACCTTCCTCACCCTGTCAGGACTTGATCTCAGCCTAGAAGCCTGTATCCTTTCCTGTGTTCCTGACTCTGATTTGGGAATTCACCCTACTCACTTGAGAGCTTGACTTCAATTTCTAACTGTTCTACCCTCACTTTTGATCTCTCTGTTTCTAATCATTTCTGATTAACCCCAATGTCATAGAGCACTAAGAAGTAGCTGATACTTTTGACATCACATCAGGCGACTCCCCAGGAATAACAAGCTTTTCCTCTCATATCCCTGTTACAGAATTCATTCTCTCTGAAAGAGACCTCAGCGCCCCCCACCGCCCCCCACCCTTCACCTCACTCCTTCTTCCTTCTAGATATGTTCATCCTCTGGTCCAATGCCTCCAAATACAGATCGCCCTTCAGAGAGATAACATTCTGATTTCTACTATGTTGCCGTCACATATCACCATGGATATTTGGGAAATTATTATATTTGACTTGGATTCAAATTATCTCTCAAATTGGCTAAGTCTATGATTTATGAACTCAACTCCCCCATTAAAAAAAAATCATCCATTCACCTTACCTCCTCTCCAGCTGTCTTCCTTCCTCTCTCCTCTTCTCATTCCAGCTTCCCAAAGTACTGCCTAAATTCACAATCCCCAATTCCTCACCTCTCAAGCCCTTCTCAACACATCCTAGTGACTTGCATCTTCCTTATCCCCACCCTCCCCGCCCCGCCATTCAAAAGCTCCTCTTAAGGCCCTTGAGGACCTCTTTGTCACTAGAAGCAATAAACCTTTTTTCAGTCCTTAATTTTACTTAATTTCCCAGCAGTGTTTGATAGTGTTAATCACTCCCTTCTCCTTGAAACACTCTGTAGGCTTCCTGGACATTCTCCTGGCTCTCCTCCATCTGCTTGGTAGGATCGTGCTCCTCTCTCTGATCAGTTAAAGCGATGCCTGTGTCTTCAACTACCACCTACAAGTAGACGACTAATACATCTAATGTAGAGTGTTCATTGGTGACTAAGACTAACACCTTTGGTCCTCTCCTCTGAGCTCCAGTCCCTTATGTCCATCTACCTGCTTGACCTAGCCTCACAGAAGCCTCTAAAGTTCCTCACACCTAACACAAGCAAAAGTAAATTCATTGCATTTCAGTCAGCTTCTTGGCCAGAAAACAATGGCACCTTTCAATGGGAATAAATTAAGAAGAATTTAACAACCCCCCCCAAAAAAAAATCATAAAAAGATTACTTTCCATTGTGTGAAATGACCCAAAAAGTAAAAGGAAACAGACAAGAGACAGTGAGCTAGGGGAATAAATACCTTGACATCCACTCTCCTCTGCCCTGTGACCTCTTGACCACTGGCAAAACTCAACCAGAAACAGAAAAACATGGGAGCCTGTTGAGGCAGTTTAAGTCAGCCTCCCGGGGCTCAAATCCAGGTGAAAGGGGAGTAGAACTGGAGGGACACATGAAGAATAGCATAATGATCTTCCCACCAAAACATGTTCCCTTCCAGAATTCCCTCCTTGGGGACTGTACCCTCATCCATTCAGTCAATCAAACCAGAAACCTAATATTTTCTTGACACTCCCTCTCCCTTTCCCCCATATTGAAGCCATCATATATCTTAGTAAGACTTCTAAGAACAATAGGTGGCCTCAACTATTTCAAAACACGCTAATTCAAATTTACATGTGTGTCTCTTTTATAACACTCATTGCAGATATAATATTACATTCTTTGTGGGATTGTTTTACTGGTACTTTCTTTCCCTGTAATCGATAAACCCATGTTGACAGAGACTATGATTATTTTCGCTGCAGTCTCTTACCACAGGCCCTGGCATTGACCGGGTACTGAATAATATTTGCTGAATGAAAACACATTAGAATTTGCAGGGATATATGGATCACATAGTCATGTTCTATCATCAAGGGAGAAGGCTGGGACCCAGTGGTATTAAGAACTCATCCAATAATTATAAGGCAGATTTTTTTAATTGTCTTACCATAATAACATTCTAAGTGTTAGGTCCTGCCTAAGGATTTTATAAATGTAGCAGGAGTGGACTCTCCGTGTTCAAATCCAACATGAAAACTCCAACTCTTTCTCTATTTTCCTTCAGTTCAATGAAATCTAAGTTCAAGACCCTCTACCACTAGACTGGTAGAAAATTCACTCATTTCTGTATTCTCCTTCCAAGAATTGCAATAGAATAGGGAAGATTTGTGCAATATTGTAATGATAGGAAGGGCTTCTAGTCTCTAGTTCATCATAACCCTGCTGAAAGCCTCACTGTCTGAGTCTACACTGATTTGTTGAAATTTGGAAGCTCTCTGCTTCCATGCCACCCCTAGATGAAATTTAGGAATCAGTGACTGGACTGAAAGCCTCAGAACCTAGGGTCCAGCCTCCCTAAGTGTCCTAAAAAGAGCTCTCCTTATTCCCTATTATGTCTTGATACCTGAAGAGGTCTGTGACTTTGCGCTCTTACCCCCACCCTGGCTTTTGTCCTCTCATTTTATTGTAGGAGCAAACTAATAATCTCACTTGCTCCCACTTTCCTTTTCTTCTGGTGTTCCTCAAAGAGGATTCCATAAGTGGAATTTCATCAATGAGGTCAGGATTTAGCAAAAGAGTAGCTGGAAAGAAAAGGGGCTTAGAGGCACCTCCAGCTATCTTCTCTTTCTCCAAAGCAAGGAAGCACAATAGAGCTGTCTCCTTTGGCAGAGTTGGGTGTGTGGGAGGGAAAAACGGGAGCAAAACAAAAAACTCCATATTCCTTAAAAAGCATACTGTCACACTAATATTACCTCATGAAACCTCATGACAAACTTATAGCTTAATGACTGTAGTCTCTAATTTTCAGAAGAAAAATCAGAAACGAGGAAGCCTTCAATAACTCATTGCAACCCAACTGGTAGGTGGCCAAGGAAGGATTTAAACTTCAAAATCTGACCCACCTCAAGCCTGTGCTCTGTATTTTGGACTAGTAGCTTTGGGGAAATGCAGAGAAAGAGAATGCTAGGATAGAGCACAATATTATTGCAACATGGTAGCATGATACTAGGATGGAGAATTTAAACTAGAATTTCCCTGGTGTCTAGAAGAGGGCTGTAGAAGGTAGCTTATTTCAGGAACAGAAACCAAAAAAAACCTGAATTATCAAATGGGGAAGTTTAAGAAAGAAGGAGCCCTTGGACTTCATGCTCTGAGTCTTGGACTCTCCATCATGAGCCATTCAACTTGCTGCAAAAGGCAAGACATATTTCACAGCAGTACTTTTGGGCTGGGATTTCTTTTTTAATGGATTCCAAATGAGAATCCTGTCTTCTTCGTGGGGCAATCTCTTGTTTTAATGCCAAGCTTTACTGTTTGAAGGAGGAAATGTTGTCAAAATATGGTTCCCATTCCATAGTCATCAGAAAACACATGGGAGAGATATATAGACTTCCTGAACACACACACACACACACACACACACACACACACACACGAATAACTTTCCTAAATAATTTGATGATGACATTTGGAATTGATCTCATACATATTAAACCCTCTGAAAAGTCCATGTCTATGAAGAGAGGCTTTAAATAATTGGGCTCCGTTGCCTATAAAGGTCAAATACACCCTCTTGTGGTAAAACGGCATATTTTATTTGCACATGATTTCTATATGGAGTTCCTGAGATAATAGTTTGAAGAATAATGAGTATTTGAGAAGAAACAAAGCTATAGTGCATTTTAAAAAATATCAGTGATACTCCTCTTACGGTACCCCTAATCTTTAATTTTCAGATGAAAAACTAAGACTCAGAAGTCTTAGTTTGGCCCAATGTTATCCAACTAAGGAATAAAAAAGCAAGGACTTTGAATGTCCTGCTTCTCTCTTACAACAGATACATCCCTAGGAAAAATGATCCTTAATAATTATGACCATTAAGGGGCACTTGGGTGGCTCAGTCAGTTAAGCATCTGACTCTTGATTCGGCTCAGGTCATCACCTCAGGGTCATGAGACTGAACCCCACGTCAGGCTCCATGTTTAGTGCGGAGTCTGGTTGTCCCTCTGCTTCTGCTCTTCTCCCATAGCTCTCTCTCTTTCAAGTAAGTAAATAAAATCTTTTAAAAAATAATTATGACTGTTAAGGTTGGAGACCAGGTGACATTGCTAAAAGGTTAATACAGTCATGTAAAGAATGAACTGTCATAACCCAGGAATCGGTCAGTGACCGAATCGGTCAGGACCTCTTTTTCATTATTTGGCTTTCCAGCTAATATTTGCTGCCCATCTGTCAAGCATTTATGGACCCCATCTATATACATGTTCTGAGTGCTTGATATCTGCTGGCGGTCCTCAGAGCTAGTGATAGAGTGATGACTGAGACAGCCATGACTCCACATGGAGTGTGAGTTTTCTGTCACTGTGCAATAAATTACCACTAACTTAGAGGTTTAAACCCATTTATTCTGGGAGAACACATCTTCAGATCCAAGGTCTGGATAGAATCAGCCAGAGTCCCTGACCAAGGACAAAAATCAAGATGTCAGTTATCTGTGCTTTTATCTGGAGGAGAATCTACTTCCAAGTTCCTTCAGGCCACTGATAGAATTCAGCCCCATAAGCTCGTAGAACTCAAGTCCCCAGTTTCCTGCTGGTTGTCTGACCTCTGCCAGTTCCTAAAGGGTTCTCACATTTTTTTTCCCCAAAGGACGCCTCTATCCCTAACCCAGCAAGCCCTTCTCATGCTTTGGCTTGCTCTGGTTCCCCTCCTGCCACCAGCCAGAGAACATTCTCTGCTTTTATTTATTTTTTTTTTTTTTTAAAGATTTTTATTTATTTATTTGACAGAGAGAAATTACAAGTACACTGAGAGGCAGGCAGAGAGAGAGAGAAGGAAGCAGGCTCCCTGCTGAGCAGAGAGCCCGATGCGGGACTCGATCCCAGGACCCTGAGATCATGACCTGAGCCGAAGGCAGCGGCTTAACCCACTGAGCCACCCAGGCGCCCCACATTCTCTGCTTTTAAAAGGTACATGGGATTAGAGTAGGCCGGCTGGGATAATCTCCCTTTTGCTGAATGACACAAGACAATCACAGAAATGACATCTCCTCGTATTCCCAGCCTTGCCCCCAGTCAAAAGAATCAAACAAAAGTGAAGACTGTTGGGAGTGGTTCTTAGAAATATGCCTCCCACAGTGGGTAAGAGAGCAAGGAAGACAGGAGAATTCTTGGTTATGGAGTCTAAGGAAGGAAATAAACAGAGTTAAATACAATAGGGAGCCCTGAATAATGAGGACAAGTAGTCACGAAGCAAACGGAAGAAAGAATGTTCTAGACCCAAGGTAGTTTTCAGAAAGGCCCTGAGACAGGATAAAATGTGTATTCTAAGAATGGAAAGAAGCCAGCAAGGGAGAGAGTGGTGCAAGGTATAGAATCAAAGCAACTTATTTCATTCCAAACAGACTCATGCAATCGGCAGAGGGAAACTTTTGAAGAACTTTATATTCTCAAGACATTTACAATATTCAAAAAAAAAAAAAAAGGAAAGAAAGAAAGAAAAGAACAGGTCTCGAGACACTTACAATATTGCAAAAAAAAAAAAAAAAAAGAAAAAAAAAAAAAAAAAAAAGTCTCGAAACAATAAAAATAATAAAAAAAAAAAAAAAAAAAGGAAAGAAAAGAACAGGCAATTGTGAAAGAGAAGAAGCAACCATTCTTGCTTTTTATCACTTAAAATATTAAATATGCACACGAACATTAAACATTTCACACACACATAAATGAGGAGTTTTCTATCTTTTCTACAGTCTGGAAGCATTCCAATAAATACAGGCATTGTCTGTTCTGCTATATGGATTTCAGCTGTAAGATCATTTGAGCCTAGTTCCTTGTCTCCAATAGTGGCACTGTAATTACCTTTCCTGTCTATTCTGTATTTGTGCTAGTTTTAGAACTCTTCTTGGGTCCATTTCAGAAGTGTATATTTCAATAAGAGATTTTCTGTGTTCTCTAGATTTTAAAGTATATTGCCACATTGTTGTACATAATAATCTTTAGTATTTCTTTTAATCTCTTCCATATTTGTATCTCCATTCTTGTTACTATCACAGTCTAATGTTGCTTTCTTGCTTTTTATTTAATCAGAATCAGCAGGGAAATCTCTAGTCCACTAATCTTTTCAGATACGAACTTCTGGTTTCATTCCTACTCTCCCTTTGTCTTCTAGTGAATCAGTACAAGCTTCTATCTTCATTAATACCCACCTCCTGCTTTCATTTGGTTTCTGGTTTTTCTTTTCCTAACTTCTGAAATTATATCCTTTGTTCATTTCAGCCTTTTTTATTTTTCAAAATTAAAAATCATATCATATATAAGTATAAAATTTTCTATAAACTTTAGTCTGGTTTTTGTAGTGAAACGTTTTCTCTGTTATTACACTTGAAAATTGTTGGAATTGTGTTGTTCAGATATAATGTAGAGCTGCTTACATTTTGCCATTTGTCCAAATTTTTAAATTTCCCAATATAATTGCATTTTTTATAAATCTCTTTTTGTATTTTTGGTTCCTTAGACATTATAATATTTACTTGTTTATTTTATTTATTTTTTAAAAGATTTTATTTATTTATTTGACAGAGAGATCACAAGTAGGCAGAGTCAGGCAGAGAGAGACAGGGGAACAGGATCCCCGCTGAGCAGAGAGCCCGATGTAGGGCTCGATCCCAGGACCCTGAGATCATGACCTGAGCCGAAAGCAGTGGCTTGACCCACTGAGCCACCCAGGCGCCCCTTACTTGTTTATTTTAAAGATTTTAATTATTTATTTGAGCGAGAGAGAGCGTATATGAGCAGGGGAAGGGGCAGATGGAGAGGGAAATGCAGACTCCCTCCTGAGTGGAGAGCCAGACATGGGGCTTGATCCCAGGACCCTAGGATCATGACCTGAGCCAAAGGCAGACACTTAACCGACAGAGCCACCCAGGTACCCACAGACGTTGCAATATTTAATAAATGGTGCTGACATGATTTGTTCTCCATCTAGGCAAAAATAAAGCCAAACTCATTCCATACACAGTAACTTATTGCACACAAATTAAATATTTAAGTGTAAAAATAAAAAACAGGAGAAAAGAAAAGTCAGGAGAATATACCTCTAGAAATCTTTCCAAGGACTGCTACAGAAACTCAGACTCTGTAAAGACATTTTGATGACATAACATTTTTAATGTCCTGTAGGACCAAAAACAAAAACAAAATAACTCCCAAAATGAAGGTCACAGGCCAATGAAAACAGGTATAAAGGCAGAAGTTCCTGGAAAAATCCCTTCGGGAAATTGGGTCTGTCCTGTATAGGCTATCTTGCAGCATGTCCTTCTCTCTTTAGTCACTGATTTGTTTACATGAATTGAAGCCTATAGGTCTTAAATACAGAATGACACAGTACATCTTGATTAGCAAGATTAAGTTGAAATTACATATCCGTGCCATGTTTAAAATTTATAACAGAGCTTGGCCTTTACCAGAATCCTTTCAAGGAATCAGTAGTTCCAGCCTCTGAAGGCCTATTTGTATCAAGCAACACATACCACTTGCAGTTAGGAAACCCCACAAAGGTCAGGGTCCGGGGACCCACCCTCAGAAACAGACCGTCTCCTACACACCAAGTTTCTGCTTGATAACCTTTGTACCAGCTGAGAATTGCCCGCCAAAGAAATGAGGGGGAAAAAAATCCGTTGCTTGGAATAGCGCAGACTCAAAACCACGTCTGAGCTCCTCTCCTCTGTAGTCAGCATGGTGAGAAGTTGAAGCCCTTTAAGTCTATTGAGTTAGGGATCTTCCCCCTCCTGCCCCACTGAGACCGGAAAGAAAAAATAAGGCATGGAAGCCTACTGTTCTTTTTTTTTTTTTTTTTTTAATATTTATTTATTTATTTGACAGACAGAGATCACAAGGAGGCAGAAAGGCAGGCAGAGAGAGAGGAGGAAGCAGGCTCCCCCTGAGCAGAGAGCCCGACGACACGAGGCTTAGATCCCAGGACTCTGAGATCATGACCTGAGCCAAAGGCAGAGGCCTTAACCCACTGAGCCACCCAGGTGCCCCGGAAGCCTACTGTTCTTGCATTCATACTTGGGAGTCTAGTTTCTCTGTGTGAGAGTCACTCACAGGAAAAATGAGATCCGGTCGTGGGCATTACAACTAGACTATGCATCTCTAATCAGACTAACAAAACCAGTAAAACATGTGTACAACTCAAATGACACACAAATGGTTAATGTCCCCAAGATCAGAAAAGCACCTAAAATCAAAAAGGAGAAAACAAAATCTTAAAAAAAAAAAAAGAAAAAAGGAAGGAGGGGCACCTGGGTGGCTCAGTGGGTTAAAGCCTCTGCCTTCGGCTCAGGTCATGATCTCAGGGTCCTGGGATCTAAGCCCCGCGTTGGGCTCTCTGCTCAGCAGGGAGCCTGCTTCCCACCCCCCCCCCTGCCTGCTTGTGATCTCTCTCTCTCTCTCTCTCTGTCAAATAAGTAAAATAAAATCTTTAAAGAAAAAACAAAACAAACAAAAAAAAAGATTCTCAACCTCACTCACAGTCAAGGAAATACAAATAAAACACCAATACCTCAAAGTCGGCAAAAATTGAATACGCCGTAGTATCCCGTGCTAGAGAAACGCGGAACAAATGATACTCTCATACATTGTCAACACCGCGGTGTAAATTTTCTGTGATATCTTTGCAAAATATTCTGGCAATACCCATTGAAAGTTAGAATACATAGACGTTTGTCCCCACAACCCCACTAATACCTCCTTGGGGAATGTAATCTATAAAAGCAAGAGCACCTGTGGGACGAGAGGCACAATATCACTGATATCAGCAGCATCTTCTACGAATGTTCTGGGAATAGCCTGAGTATCAGGAATTCGGGGAACACTTAAATCAAGCATGATTCGGTTGTATTGGAGAATAGTACGTGAATTTTAGAAAGAGGGAGCCAGATTCATATCTACTGTCCCATGCAGTTCCCCAGAAATAATTCTCTAAGAATATTAATTAAAAAGAAAAGAAACTGCGAAATCGAACACAAAAGAGAAAGGGAAAAGAAATATATGACGTCAAGAAGAAAGGAGATAGAACAATATGTAGGAAGAAGAATAAATCTGTGAGATTAAATTATGAGAATTTCTGTGTATACACATATAGAACAGTATATACACATATACACCCTTTGAAAAGCTAATTTTTACAGAAGTATAAATTACACAGATTCAGTCTTTTCCATGGCGGAAAACCTGAAGAGAGAAATATACTTGCGAGTATCTTTTAAAAAGTTATCCAATATGACCCTCAAATTCCACTGGATCAGATGGAATAGTGGAATAAATTTAATAAATCTTGAAAAACAGCTCTGTAAGTTGCTATGTACATTAATGCAGAGCAGAGGAAAGAAATCCCATTTGGGGAAGCTAGCGTGACTCTGATACAAAAATCTAGCAAAAAGCACAAGATGTAAAAACTACATGCTCTGCCTAGATACCAGTAAGGCAAAATTATAAAAGCCTTATAGCTACCAAATTTGGGTTAAGAAATCTAAATTCAAAATATGCATAAACATACCGTAATACTGCACATGAAGGTAATTCTATGCGTACTGCAAATCTTAAATAACTTCATAATGTTAACACACTACCTGTTAAAACCCAAGAGGTTGTCGTTTGTTTGTTTTCTGTTGTAGTTTGTGGGGAAGAGAGGAAGAGACAGGAATCTTTACCAAAATCCGAAGCTCATCAGAAGAATAAACATGTAGGAAAAATATATTAAAAAAAACTTTTTTTTTTTTTTTTTTTTGAGAGAGAGAGAGAGAGGGCACTTGAGCAAAGGGGTAGAGAGAATCCCAAGCAGGCTCCGGGCTCAGCTCAGAGTCCCACACAGGGCTTGATCCCACAACCCCGAGACCATGACCCGAGCTCAAACCCAGTATCTAACACCCAACCGACTGAACCACCCAGGTGCCCCTGAAAGAAAACATTTTTAAAGTGAATAATAGTGAAGGTGACTTATTTCACCAGAAAGCAAACTGCACTTAAAATGATTATGACTAGGGCCCCCAGTTGGCTCAGTCTGTTAAGTGTCTGCCCTTGGCTCAGGTCATGATCCCAAGGTTTTGGAATCAAGCCCCACATCAGGCTTCTTGCTCGGGGAGGCAGAGGGGTGGGGACAGGCTTCTCTCTCGCTTCCCCACTCATGCTCTCCTCACTATCTCTCTCTCCCAAATAAATAAAGTCTTAAAAAATAAATTAAATAAAGCAAAATAAAATAAAATAATTACAACCAATTTGATATTAGTATGAATAGACAGGCCAATAAGTAAGGAGAACTGAAAATCCAGAACACGCAAGGTAAACAAATTAAGTGACCCTTGTACATTTTTGGTTCAGAATAGAAAGACTAAATTTTTCAGAGATGTTGCTTAAACTTTGGCTGTTTGGAAAAAGATACTGTTCAGCCCGGACTTCAAACTTAATTTGTTGGTAATCAAAGAAATGCAAAGACAGAGAAGGAATTACAGGTTCTTTGCCTATCAGATCAGGGAGGATATACATACGGTGGTCAAAGGGACGTTCTCTCTGTTGATGGAATTAAAAATGGGCAAAACCTTTCCACTGTGTCCCAGACCCCACATTTCCTGGCTTAAAAACTGACACAGGAATTCTACTTTGACAGACTTACTAAGAAACAGATAAGGGTGTACAACCTGTAACAACAGTTAAAAATTAAAGAAAAATGAAGGAAAAAATAAAGAAAAATAACTTTCCTATTAAAATACAGATTTATAGAATGAACCCAAAGGAGTGAGAAAACTAGGATAGAGCAGGTTCAGGACAAGAAACTGGAGGGGTTATCACAGACCTACTATGGGGGAGAATAAAACATCCAGTCTCAGATGATTTTTGTTTTGTTTTTAATATTTTATTTATTTATTTGACACAGAGAGAGAGAGATCACAAGTAGGCAGAGAGGCAGGCAGAGAGAGAGAGGGGGAAGCAGGCTCCCTGCCGAGCAGAGAGCCCAATGCAGGGATCGATCCCAGGACCCTGAGATCTTGACCTGAGCGGAAGGCAGAGGCTTAACCCACTGAGCCACCCAGGTGCCCCCTAGTCTCAGATGATTTCCCAGCTCAGTTCAACATAACCTTAAGGGACAGATCATACCTATGAGTATTTGAACATTCCAAAAAATGAGAGAGAACACCCTTCCGTAAATTGTATAGAGATGGGCTACTCCTTAAGGGAGGTCAGCATGCACCTCTGTCTCCCTCCCAGAGTGGGAGGCTCCCTCTGCCCTGCAGGGCTCCCCTACTGCTCAGGCTGGGCTCCCGGAGTGCTGCCTTTGGAAAACAAAAGGCTGGAAGAACCTGGGGGTTACTTAAGGCTTCAAAAGACCTTCCAGTCCCTCAAGGAAGGTAATGGCCCTGGACCAAAAAATGAAATGCAAATCATCTTGCCTATCACGCTAAATTATGTATGCATAAACTTCAAAAACTGTTTCAACAAATATTTTCAGAAGTAATCTCTAGCTTCTTAAGATTTTATTCTTCTCCATAGTCTTCCATACTGTTTGAAACTCTGAACAATAAACATGTTTCTTATAATAATAAAAAAAAAAGCTACTTTTGTGCCCCACCCCACCCCCAAAAATCTATGGGAATTTATAGATCAATCGAGGGGGGTCATTGACGTCTTAACAATATTAAATCTTTCTGTGTAAGATGACAGGTGAGAATTAACTCCACGTAATCTGCTTAGGATATTTTAGGATCTCCTTCATGTCCTCATAGATGTTTCCTGGCTTTTGTAGATACTGTTAATTGGATCTTTTTTCCATCTTAACTTCCAACTAACTGTTGTTGGCATACAGTAAGGAGATTGAATTCAATACATTTCTGTGGGCTAGCTGTTGGGAAGAAAGGTAACATCCCAGTTTTGTGATTAGCATTGGTGCAGGGATGCCTGGGTGGTTCAGTCAGTTAAGCATCTCCCTTCTATGCGGGTCATGATCCCAGTGTTCTGGGATCAAGTCCCCCATCGGGCTCCTTGTTCAGTGGGGAGCCTCCCTCTCCCTCTGCCTCCAGTTCTCCCTGCTTGTGCTCTCTTTCTCTCTGACAGATAAATAAGTTAGATCATTTTGAAAACAAACTGGTGCGATGCCTTTGGTGTCTTGCCCTGAAGAATGGTGTTTGTGGTTTATTTAAAAAATATGCTCTCGGGGCGCCTGGGTGGCTCAGCAGGTTAAAACCTCTGCCTTCGGCTCAGGTCATGATCCCAGGGTCCTGGGATCGAGCCCCACTTCGGGCTCTCTGCTCAGCGGGGAGCCTACCTACCCCCCCACCCCGTCTGCCTCTCTGCATATTTGTGATCTCTGTCTGTCAAATACATAAATAAAATCTCTTTTTTTTTTTTAAACATGCTCTTTGCGTGAATGGAACTAGAGGGTATCATGCTTAGCGAAATAAGTCAAGCGGAGAAAGACAACTATCATATAATCTCCCTGATATAAGGAAGTGGAGATGCAACATGGGGGCTTAAGTGGGTAGGAGAAGAATAAATGAAACAAGATGGGATTGGGAGGGAGACAAACCATAAGTGACTCTTAATCTCACAAAACAAACTGAGGGTTGCTGGGGGGAGGAGGGTTGGGAGAGCTGGGTAGGGTTATGGACACTGGGGAGGGTATGTGCTATGGTGAGTGCTGTGAAGTGTGTAAACCTGGCGATTCACAGACCTGTACTCCTGGGGATAAAAATACATTATATGTTTATAAAAAATAAAATAAAAAACAAAAAATAAAAACAATATGCTCTTTGTCTTGGTTGGGAAATATCTTGTGGTTACCCATTTACCAAGATTATTTTGTTATCCTTGTTAGGAATCTTCAATAATATTTTAGCAAATGTAAAGATTTTCTTGTGGCCTTTTCCTCCAAACTACTAATACGGTCATTACTATTGATCTATTTCTTTAAAAAAAAAATTGATTGATTTTAGAAAAAAAGAGTGTGAGCATGGGGGGTGCATACAGAGGAGAAAGAGTCTCACGCAGTCTTTACACTGAACCTGGAGCCCAACATGGGGCTCTATCCCTCAACCTGAGATCACAGCCTGAGCAGAAAGCAAGAGTTGGATGCTTAACCCTTTGTACTACTCAGGTGCCCTATTAATCTATTTCTAAGACTGAACCATCCTTGGGTTTCTGGGGGGAAATAAATCCTACCTCTTGAAGGTGTAGTATTCTTTTATCATACAGACTCTATTGCTAATATTTTTCTTGGGATTTTGCTTTCATATTTACATATGAATGACATTTCTGTGTAGCTTTCTGTTCTCATACGCTGCATTTGTCCAGCTCTCTTAGCTAAGCCCTGCTAACTTCATAGAATGAAATGGGAAGTTTCCCATTCTTTTCTAGGCTTGTAAGTGCTTACTGGGTCTAGGAACTGTTTTCTAAAGGGGCTACCAGACCTTGTGCCCCAGTCTTGTCCAAACATTTTAAAGGAATATCGTAGATTATTTTTATAATCGGATAGAATGATACTTGATTATACAAACTGTGTTGAAGAATGCCTAGACAAGATGAAACGTAATGGCAAATTAAATGAAAACTGAGTCTGAGAAAGCATTTGTAAGGAGTACTCCCACGTAGCTGTAAACACATCATCGAAATGAGCCGGAAAGTATAACAAAAGGTTAACAGAAGTTCTTGCTGAATGACAGAATGACCGGTGATATTTATTTTCCCCTCTGAGCTTTCCTGCATTACCCTACTCTTCCCACCCTTGGCCTGTAACATGTTCACAATTAGAAAGAAATTAATTAATGATTTGTTACAGATGCTGATCCCTTGAGAGTATGAACCAAAGCCCACCAACATCCGGGATACTTACAAATACTTGCGTGCGGAGCGGGACGTTAACGAGGACACGGACTTGTGTTCATTCTCAGAAACCACCTTCTGTGGTTTGACTAGAGAAGTTCAACCACGCCTTTGGTCTCATCTATTAATGGTATCTGCCAGGGAATTTAAAGGGGAGGGGAGCAAGGGTTGAACATACCCCAAACATCATGGGCAGTTGTGGGACAAAAAGTATCTGCCTGAGTCCAGTGAGGGCAGCTGCTGCCCAGGCAGGTGTTCCAATACCACTGACTCATTTTGCAGACATTTTGAAGGAAAAGCAACTTATAAAGATACCTCCTCATGCTGCCCCATGATGCTGATGATACGGTGGCAGTCATTCCATGCAAAAGGGAAATAAATTTTTCCAAAGAGACACTGAAAGCAGATTGCCTTATTTTGTGGTTTTCTTCTGGCCCAGACATCCTCAAGCCTATCAGCTTTATTTACAGTTTAGACAAGTCCCTCTGGCTTCTCTCTACACATATCAACGTGGTGTGGCCCTTCCCAGGCTCAACTAAGGACGTCTCCCATCTTTTCCCTCCTAGCAGTCCCTGCAGAGACAGTGGCCTGGAGCTCCCAAGATAACGCAGAGGAGAGAAACAGCCCATCAATCTCTTTGAGGTTGTTTCCCTGTGATATCCAAACATCATTAACCCAGTGAAAAATTCAGTCAAACCAGCTGTATGACTTCATAGTGACACAGAAGTAAACTCATCTTCCTGAGAGCCAGAGTGGGTCATGAGTGTGTGTCCAGGACCCGCACCCTCTAGCTCAGCCCACCTCTGCAGGCCCCTGGATGGAAATCCTAGAGTGGTGTGTGATGCCCCGGGCCAAGTTACCCTCACTCCTGTGCCTGCAGATGAGACCAGATGATCTTCCCAC
Source organism: Mustela nigripes (assembly GCF_022355385.1). Taxonomy (NCBI): domain Eukaryota; kingdom Metazoa; phylum Chordata; class Mammalia; order Carnivora; family Mustelidae; genus Mustela; species Mustela nigripes. Next base: position 51,777,862 of record NC_081572.1, on the reverse strand, counting down.
CGCCACCCGGGTTCTGCCATTGCAGAATGAATGCTCCGTGTTTCTTTTTTCCTCTTCTCTTTTCTTTTTCTTTCTCTTTTTCTTTTTTTTTTTCTTCCCTCCCCTCTCCCTTCTTTTTTCCTTCTCCTTTCTTTTCTTCTCTTTTCGTTTTTTCTTTTCTTCAGAAGGGGTGCCTAGCAAATATTTAGGCTGTAAACTGAATTCTAAGCAAGAGGTACCACTACCCAGTGCTCAGCTTACTTTCCCCCATAGATGGCCGGCTCTTACAAGATGAACAGTAGCAACAACGGGTATCATTTCGTGTTCTCTCTGGCACTGATCACTGTGCCAAGCATTTAGTATTTATTACATTTATAATGATATGTATATGATTTGTGATATTTACATAAATATACATGCTTCAATGTATCATTATACATATGTTATATTTAATATGTATATCATTTCTTACAGTAATCCACAGGTAGAGTACATTATTTTTGCCATCGTACAGACCCATAAACTGAGATCTAAAGAAATTAATTTGCCTGCCATCACTGAGCCAGGGGGTGGGCAGCAGTGCAGGAGGGAGCTCTGGAGCACTGACTGCAATTCGATGCTAGCAGGAGCTAAAACTCAAGACTTCTTCTTGATCCCCAGCAGCACTGAGACATACAAGATTTTTAAGGTCTATTTACTGAACACACACACGACACATTTTACAGCACAGCAAGGCAAAGACCATCCGGATGAGGAAGCAGAAAAGCTTCAGGAAACTTCAGTTCCACTGTTGCAGGGGACTAGCCTGAGCCCCTCTTCCTGATGGTTTTCTGCGCAGCTTCTAGAACATTAACAGAGCATTAACCGCGCTGCATAATTGCGCACTTACATACATGCTTGTTCACGGCTCGATGAATGGTCCGTGTTCCGAGCTTGATTGCACAGTCCACAAGGAGCTCTGTTCCCACGGCACCTGTGGGGCCTGGCTCGGCTCTCATTCAACTAGAAAAAAAGTGAATGAGTGAATGAATTAATAAATGAATTGCACCAACTTTCCTCCAAATGCAGCTCCTTCTCTATATTTTTAAAATGTAGTTCTCCCCATCATTCTGGCTCGGCGCACGCAGCCACTCACACTCCATGGAGAGTCTTTTATCTTTTTCTTTTTTCTTTCTTTTTTTTTTTTTCCACCCACATTGCTTCTCCCTCCTGCAGCGCAACGCACCACAGCTGAAAAATTAACTCTGACCCTCCCCAGGGCCTCCCCTCCTGGAGGTCTGGCTTGATCTGACTTTAAAAAAATAAAGAAACGTGACACTTATTTATCCTCAGGTATCCTAAAGCAATAATCTTTACCTATTTTCTTTTCCTTTCCTTACCGCTGCGGTATTGGTTCAGACCCTGGCCTCACGTTAAGGCTGTGTAAATAACCTCCTTGCCATAAATCAGGGGATTTCCGATGGAGGAGAATTTGAAACCCGATCGATACTACGCTCCCTCTCCCTGCTCCATCCGAGAAGACAACGAGGCCCAGAGCTATAAGGTGACTGGTGTGAGGCCCAAGCCACCAGTGGAACCCTGGTTTCCGGCCTCACTATCCCCTTTCTGGGGACCTCACCCGGCTGCCTTCAGCCCCCTTCCTTCTTGGGACATTTTACAGCCTGTCCCTTTTCTGTGTTAATAAGCAGAAGGCTAGGCTTCCAAGCTAGGCTCGTTCGAGACTATAGGAAATTGCGCGTTTTGGAAACATCAGCTCCACTGTGAGCTGTGCATTTCCTATAAATCTGTTTCCACTCAGTCCCAGCCCAGCCGGGTCAGGCCGGCCTTTGGCATTCGGTGGCGACTCCCACCACCCAGTGGACACAGCCTGGTACTGCATGCCAAAGGCGCGGGGGGGGGGGGGGACCCCCAAAAAACAACAAAACGCGTGGAGACACACACACACACACATACACACACACACGCACGCACACACACACCCTGCTCCCAGCAAACATCTGGCCGTAATTTGCTTAGCGATACTTTCGCAAATGAATTTTTTTGTTTAAGATTTTATTTATTTGACAGACGAAGATCACAAGTAGGCAGAGAAGCAGGCAGAGAGAGAAGGAGGCAGGCTCCCAGATGTGCAGAGAGCCCGTTATGGGGCTCGATCCCAGAACCCTGGGATCGTGACCTGAGCCAAGGGCAGAGGCTTTAACCCACTGAGCCACCCAAGCGCCCCTCGCAAATGAATTTTGACCCACGGTTTTTTCTGTTTCTGTGAGCACAGCGTATCAGCTTGACTTGAGCAGTACTGCCACGGGGATGTGAGGGAATTTCAGTGGAAAAGGGGAAATCCCGCTAAAGTTCATGACTGCTCACTTGCGCTAAAAATGTGGAGCGGGGGGAAGGTTTTTAGAAGTGGCAAATGAGAACCATCCTAAGAACTTGCTCATTCTTTTTTTTTTTTTTTTTTAAGATTTTGTTTATTTATTTGTTGATTGGTTGGTTTATTGGTTTATTTATTTGCTTGAAAGAGGGTCGGGAGAGGAAGAGGGAAAAGGAGAGACTCTCAAGGAGACTCCTTACTGAATGCAGGACAACAAGATAATAATGGCAGCCAAAATCAAAAGTCCAGGGTGCCTGGGTGGCTCAGTGGGTTAAGCCACTGCCTTCGGCTCAGGTCATGATCTCAGGGTCCTGGGATCGAGGCCCGCATCGGGCTCTCTGCTCAGCACCGAGCCTGCTTCCTCCTCTCTCTCTCTGCCTGCCTCTCTGCCTGCTTGTGATCTCTGTCAAATAAATAAATAAAATCTTTAAAAAAAAATTGTACAAGTTAGTCTATAATTACTGATACACACAATTTTTCTTGTGCTAGTAGGAAATGGTCATTTGTTCACATAAATAGCTACAATAATTCATCAGTGAGGATGCTTTCTTACAAGAAGAGTCTTAAAAGTGGCTAATTCCAATAACTTAAATAGTGTTTAAAAAGTGTTAGTTCCAATAATAAGAAGCCCAGAGGCAGAACTTTTTTTAAAGTTTGCTCACCGTTCTCATAAGACTGTGAGATCATAGAAACTCCAGTTCCTGGCACAGAGCTCCTAACAACCTTGTAACTTCCCAAGTGATAAGAGCTCCATGAGCATCTTTTGTTCTAATATTTGGTCTTTGAAATTTCCTGGGTGATAGGAGCATCTTTCATAGTAAAGAAGTAGCTCTTGGTGGGCCCCTAGATGGGTCTGGTCACCAGAAAGACCAAACCATAATTAGAAGTTTGGTATTTTCAGCCCTATGCCCACATTCTCTGACAAGGGGAGAGGGGTTGAAAATGGAGTTAATAATTGATCGTGTTGGGACGCCTGGGTGGCTCAGTTGGTTAAGAGGCTGCCTTTGGCTCAGGTCATGATTCCAGCATCCTGGGATCGAGTCCCACATCGGGTTCCTTGCTTGGCAGGGAGCCTGCTTCTCCCTCTGCCTCTGCCTGCTGCTCTCTCTGCCTGTATTCTCTTTCTCTCTCTGACAAATAAATAAAATAAAATCTTAAAAAAAAAAATTGATCATGCTATGTGAGGAAGTCTCCATAAACACCCCCAAAGTACAAAGTTCAAGGGATTTCCAGATAGACAAACACATTCATGTACCAGGAGGATGTCTCATGCCAATGCCACAGGGACTGGAACTGAAGGCAGGTGGGTCTGCCCTTGGTCTTCTGGTCCAGCAGCCAGAGCTCTTTCCCCTGGGATCTTGGAGATGGGGGTGTAACTGTGTGTTTAATGTTCCCTCAATCACAGATATCAGACAGTGAGAAAACCATGTGTTGTGGGGCAGGGGTGGAAGGATTTTAAGATCAGTGAATAAAAAGGTCCTTAATGAAAACCCATCTTCCTTCAACTTGCAGTATGCTGATGTGTTCAGATGGAGTGACAGTTTTTTTATGACTTAAAGAAAAGAGGAAGAATTAAAGATGCCCGTGTCTGAGCAAGATACTATTGGCCCAGAGTCCTGAGGCCCAGAGACCTGGCCTGGGAAAGAGCCTGGGATTGGGGAGGTTGGTAGTCTGAGGAAGACTGAACTTCAGAAGACAGGAGATATCAGAGTGAGGTTTCAGGTGCATAAAGTTAAAAATTTTATCCATCGAACCAACTCTGTCATCAACAGGTAAGGCTTGCAGAGAGAGGAGTTCAGTTCTGTTCCAGGACCAGGGGCTAAAGGCAGGAACGGATGGGAACCAAGAGGAGGAAGCAGGGATTGGAACGTGTAAGTATCGTATTTAAACAGGATGCCTGCAGGAGAGGAAGGTGGCTTTTTTTCCTCCTACCCTTTTTGGTTCTTAGCTGGGTTTCTGTAACAAAAGATGGATTAACAGGAGAAAAGCATACGCATTTATTTAATATAATATTTATGTGACGCAGGAGCCTTTCTGAGGAAGGGAAGACAGAAAGAAGCAGTTAAGTCTGAGCATTTTGTATGCTAAGTGTGGTGAAAAGTAGAGTCATGGGAAAACGTGATAGGATGAAGGGTTTAAATGTAGTCAGCTGGGGGAAACTTAGCAAAGCCTGTTCATTCAGGGCTTCCATGTCTTCCCTTCATCCTCACAGATAACGATGCTTCCTTTCCTTTGAGTCTAAGAAGAGCGATGTCCTTCCTATGCCTGCCACTTCTCAAATTCCTTCAGTTTAAAATACTCAGTATGCTAGGACACAATTTTGGGGGGAAGAGTATTTTGAACTTTGTCATGCTCATTCATCGCAAAATATCAGGAACAGATGCTAGGAACAGTTTAACATTAGTTGTCAGAGTTTGTCTTGGCTTCACTAAGATTTTCACCTTGGGCAGGTTATTTAACTTCTCTACACCTCACTTTCTTCTTCTTTAAAATGAGACTATGGACATCCACCACGCGATCATGTGTGCAAGCCCTGATCCCCTCCTCAGTTACACCCTCATCGAATGAAGCCCTTATAGGTATGGGGATTGTGGGGCTATTGGATGTTGTAGCTGCTGTTCTGAGAAGTGTTGCACTTTCTTAGACCAAGTACCTCTTTGTTGGGCTCTTGTATACAGCTCTGGACCCTTTAACTATTTTCTCCTAGCTTAGAGATCTCTCAGCTAATCCTCTCCTAGGGAGAACCCCAGAGAACTTCACCCATAATCTCATGCAATTTCTCCCCACCCCCAACACCCATTGGTAGTCTCCATACCAACTGAACAGTTTCTCTGGTCTTTCTTGAGGAAGAAATGAGGTTTTCAGATTTACCTATACTTGAAAGGTGAGAGATCAGACCTCTAGGGGTCCCCAAAGTGGCAGCTCAGCCCCTGTCCCTCCAGTACCCCCACCCCTGCCTGCTTCCTGCAGGGCTGTAGCTGCTCTACTCTGGTATCTCCAGCCCTTGACCTTACTCTGTGCATCTTGTTCTACTTTGAACACACCTTTAGACAGAATGCCCATCCTAAAACAAAGATCTCTATTTTCCACTCAGAGGGCTCCCTAATTTTTTTTTGGAAAAATGCATTCTATTGCCTGTGAATATATGTAATATGTATTATAAACATAGAGGGCTCCCTAGTTTTTGGATGTATGAGTTATATAATATAGTTCTATACCATTGCATTATATAGAATTATGTAATTAACTATGTGTCTTCCCACAAGAGTGAGAGCTTTTTTTTTTTTTTTTTAAAGATTTTATTTATTTATTTGACAGAGAGAAATCACAAGCAGATGGAGAGGCAGGCAGAGAGGGAGGAAGGGAAGCAGGCTCCCTGCTGAGCAGAGAGCCCGATGCGGGACTCGATCCCAGGACCCTGAGATCATGACCTGAGCCGAAGGCAGCGGCTTAACCCACTGAGCCACCCAGGCGCCCAAGAATGAGAGCTCTTTAAAATCAAAGGATATGTTCTTCTCCATCTCTCTCTCTGTCTTACAACTGAGACTTTAAATAATTGTTAATTAAATAAATATGTTTCAAGCTCGCTACGGAAATGTATACTTATTATTTTAAAAAACTTGTCAATTTAAAACATTTCTATCAAGTAATAAAGCCATCAATTTTTTAAATAAGAAAGCAGAAAAGAATTGATTTATAGTTTTAAAGTTCTTTCTAAACACATCACGAGTTTCAGACCGATGAAGAGGAAAATTGATGAATTTGAACACAGAAAGGTGTTTTTAAAATCTCTGTATGGTCATTAGAAAAATAAAAGCATAAATGAAATCAAGGACAAACAACCAACTGAATGAAAAGAAGGACAATACATAGAAGAGCCAGATGGTTTGTTGCCTTTATTTGCATTTCTACGAATCAGTAGAAAAAGGTGAGGAAGCTAACAGAATCATGAGCGAGAGACAGAAGCAGCTCCTAGAAAAAGAGTAAGTACAGAGACCAATGATCATATTTTAAAACATCAGCCTCACTTGTAATTGGAGAAATGTAAATTCAGCTATCCACAATTTTCACTATCCAGATTGGCGTTTTTAAAAATTTGCTAATACCCAATATGGATTAGACTGTGAGGAAAGAAACACTGTTTTACTGAGCCAAGAAAATGTACGTTTGTGTAGCCTCTTGGAGGGAAACGTGGCTTTAAAATGCACACGCCTTTTGATCCAGAATCTTCCTGCTAGAAATGTGGCTTGTGGATATATTTTTAAAATACCTTCAAATGCAAAAAAAAATAAAAAATAAAAAAAAATTCAAGATTCTTTTTGCAAGGATTGTTTGCAAAGGCAATGAAAGGCTACATTTCTTTGCACTGTAGTAGAAGAAAACTTTCTTTAGTTTCTTTGACTGGTCTAATAAGTAAATTGATATAAAACAGATCAAAGGGGGAAAAAAACAAACAAATTTCATTGCCACAGGAACCCCATAAAAATAGGAGACCAAAAGGGCAGCCAGGTCATTGAAGTGTATACAGCATCTTGAGTTAAGGAAACTGGATGGGGGTTCAGGGACACAAAGGGAAGGCAGGCCGCTCTACAGGGAGGCAGAGGAGGAAATTTGGAAAACAAAATTTGCCCTCTTATGCAGATAAGTTTCTTGGGTAAAAAGATACCTCTGGCAATAGCTCTTTTCCGGGTAAGGCTCCTTATCCAATGCAAATTTAGGCAGTGGAGGGGGAGGAAGAGATCCTGAATCTGAGGAGCTTTGATTTTTTATGCTCAAAATAATCCTCATGCCCAAATGACAGGTTTGGGGCAGTAAATTCTCCTTGTCACCCGTTTTGCAGCTTGTGCCGAAGAAGCTAATTTGTAGGCGTGGCTTGTGCTAGAAAACGTGGACCCCGGCACACACATGGGTCAAAAAAAATTAATATGCTCACATTAAAATAATAATTACATAGATGAGAAATGATAAAATAATAACTAAATAGATGAGAAATAACTGGCCTTCATGAATTTCAGAGTCGTTCCTATGGGCACCGATCAGTTACCCCATTCCCAACACTCCTGCATGTTCATTTCATAGACTCACTTTGTTTGTTTGTTTTCGTAATTCCCTCCTCGTCATTGGTTCCCTCCTCCTCTTTCCTTACCATCCTTCCATTTCTGTTAACTGCACTCTTACTCTGTTCCTCCAAGAACATCCCATAGGCCACTTCTCCGGAGCCAATCCTCAAGTTTTCACAGCCCCGGACAGGGAGTTATTGTGCTCATTCAAATCTGCCTCCCAGGACAGTTCAGTGGTTGACACACTAACCACGGCATTCCAGAATTCTCCGGGGTACCCAGCACAGCTTTGCACACAGTGGATGTGGAATAAATGAGAGATCACTCTATTCCTCCTTGAACAGAGAAAAGGGGGAAAAGCAGAGCAAATGGGGAGGTTGGTGTGAAATTCCAATTGAATATTACCCCCACCTTAAAAGACCACCAGAGACGTGAGTCAAAGCCAATCAGCAAGGGTCTTTTATTGCAGGTTCGAACCTGGACCTCTGCGCCGCTGGTTGCCGACGCCGAGAGGTCCAGAGCTGGGTTGGTGCAGGGTTTTTATAGACAGGTACAAACAAGTTTCGGGTGGGGCTGAGCTGATTGATTGACAGTTTGAACAGGCATACTTGGCCGTCAGTCAATTGGGTCAGGGGACCCCGCGCGAAAGCAGACAAAGCAATCTTACAGAAGCAGAACTGGCCGGTTAGCCCACGCATGCGAAAAAAGCACTATCAGGATATTGAAGGCCTGGTTACTATCAAGTAAAGACAATTGAGAGTCTCCTGGTGGAATGTTACATTCCTGCTATCAAGCTTCCTTGTTAATGAGATTTAGGTTTAAAAGAAATTTAACTTTATTTACTCTTCCTTCTACCTCCGCCTCCTTCCATTTTTCATGGAGGGGAGGGTGACAATAGGGCTTGAGGAACTGAGTTCTGTGTCCCTGGAAATTGGGCTATTGATAAGGTAACTTCTTTGTTTGTAAATCTCAAGGACATTTGCAAACCAAGGGAGACTCCTGTCTTGCAGGATTGTGATCTCAGCAAGTTAACCATTTATCATTTTATGGCAGTCAGGGGTGCCTGAGGAATGCTACACCTATGGAGGGGAGCCGGTGAAGGGGGGTGCAAGGCGCCAGCCTTTGCTTTGTCCTCAGCCAGCCTCCTGCTCCTTCAGGTGCAGGCAGTCTGGTGGCAGAAGCAAGGCCAGTTGGGTAATGTATTCAGTGGTGATATAGTCAATCACCCCCTCTCAAAGGTCAGGGGGTGGAAGCCCCAGTTGGTAGCGTTGGCCAATTTACCCCATGTAGATACTTCTGCTGTGGCTCATTTCACGTTACCAACAAGAGTCACTGAACTAGGGCACCTGGGTGGCTCAGTGGGTTAAGCCTCAGCCTTCGGCTCAGGTCATGATCTCAGGGTCCTGGGATCGAGTCCCCCATGGGGCTCTCTGCTCAGCAGGGAGTCTGCTTCCCCCTCTCTCTCTGCCTGCCTCTCTGCCTGCTTCTGATTTCTCTCTCTGTGTCAAATGAATCAATAAAATATTTTAAAGAGAAAAAAAAAAAAGTCACGAACTGTGGTGGGAAGATATGCACACAAACTCTTCTGATCCTACACCTCAACATTTCGGTCTCCAAATTAAAAGTTGGGCCAGTCCCTTGGGTAACGAAACTCATCCTACATACTAGTGAGCTTTAACTTTCTAAGCAAATCATGAAGTAACTTTATATACACTTACCATCTTCCGATGTCATTTAAATGTATCTTTGCAGGTCCTTTCCTTCACCCAGTGTACAACTTCTTCCCATTTCCAGAACTATTCTGAACTTAACCCATTCACAGTGACATGAGTGGGAGAAAGCCAGACGCAGACAGGGCTGGCAGAAACAAAAACTTAGTATTTACTCATATATGATATCATGTAGCTATCCACTGAAGTCTGCTTTTTGTTTCCTTCCCTAACTCCTGGGTTTGAGGCGGCTGGGAAGCAAGATGGGGAAGGGAATGAAGACACCTAAAAGAAACCAATTATATGGAGGGGGCAAGAAGGTGATCATCTCTTTGCCATTTTCTGGCTGATGCTGAATCGGTTCTAATGTTAATAGAGATCACAGGAGAGAAGGAATGAACTGGAGCTATTATTTTTAATATATAATATAATATAATATAATATAATAATTATTCTACTTATTATTATTTTTACTATAATCTGCTTTCAACTCCCATTTTTTTAAGCCAACTTTTTTTTTTTGACAGACAGAGATCACAAGTAGGCAGAGAGGTGGGGGCCGGAGGGGGGCAGAAGCAGGCTCCCCACTGAGCAGAGAGCCTGATGAGGGGCTCGATCCCAGGACCCTGGGACCATGACCTGGGCCGAAAGCAGAAGCTTTAACCCACTGAGCCACTCAGGCGCCCCACTACCTTTCAGATAAGTATTCTTTCCATCCTTGCTACCTCCAGTGGCCATTCCCTTGAACATATTCATGTTTTTAGCAGATGATAGCTCAGAAAATCGTCAAGCAGTAAAATGACAGGATGCCTAGCTCATTCTGTTGGAGCATTACATACTCAGAATCAGTATTTTAATTTTAAAAATTTGCCCTTTGGGGGGGCCCCTGTGATCAAGGCATCTGGTAAGAATGACTGTAAAATACACAAAACTTCTGTAATAATTTTCCTCGCGTGTGATCTCGGCATCCAGAGGCAATGCTTGTGACAGACCCACATTATTTGGTAAACCGATGGAATGCCAAGAGTTTATTGGGAACGTTTCTTAATCTCCCAGCAGTTCTATCAGTTTGTGAGCATATCCACGTTTGGGTCTTTGAGGAAGAAAATGCAATAAGAAATGAGGTCAAGCTGGGATTTTCTAGCCAAGTCAGCAGCTCTAAATGAAGGCATATGAATCTTTGCCTCTCCGTTGTGTGAAAAATCTGCCAGGGGCTAAACTTTGTTGTTAGATTGGCCTCAACAAGCAAGACCGGGTTAGCTGGGGTAGGAGAGAGACTGGAAGAAGAAAGGGAAGAAAAACGTGGCTTCCTGTGGTTTTAGGAGGGCCACACCAGTCTTAGGCAGTGAGGACATTGGGAGCTGCTAAACACATGCAAATGAAATGCAACTTCTCAGGGGGATTTGTCAAGTTACTTCATTAGCACTAAGGCCAAGGGCAGTCCAGAGCTGATGCAAAGTAGATCTGAGGGTTTCCTTTTGTTTGCTTGAGGTCTTCAGGGCAGTGGGAGTAAAGGGGGCAAGAGGGGCTGCAAGGTCCTTGAAAGAGACCAGAACCCCAAGCCCTTTTGGCCTGAATGCCAGCTTTTGTCTCCTAAGGGCCATTGCTCGGCTCCCCAAGAGTCTGTAATGAAGCCCTCGATTAAGACCTCATTAAAAGTTCATTGACATTCATTATGACTGGGGCCATCATTGCAGCCCAGGGAGATGGAGGATGGGGCCAGCCAAAAGCATAAAATCTGGGTGTGAATGCCCTTTCTGCCACTTCTCGGCTTTGTTTTCTCAGGCAGATTTTCTAAACCCTTGGGACGACCCTTTCCTTGCCTCCAAATTATCTCCAATGCAATGCTGCCAAGAGAAAGCATCTTGAAAGCTTTCATCATTTGATGACTCCTCACCCCTACCATCCACGCCTTTCCTGTCTTCATCTGGTTGTGACAGGCCCTTTCGGACCAGCCAAGGACATTTATTTCTTGCAACACAGCCCTGTGGACCTTCCCAAAACAAGAAAGTCCTCTGAGACATATCACCAGGTTATAGGGGGAAACAAGAGCCAAAATCAAGCTCCTGGCATCACACCTAAGAACTAAGCATAGTAGCGAATCCCAAAGTGTGCTCCATAGAACATTCATTCTTCCCAATGTTTGATAGTCTACCATGGGAGAGGGGTAGGGAATTCTGGGCTGCCCTCCCCCAGTGAGCTCCGGTATCTGCACAGCTACCTTCACATCCATATGCCTTCACATCAACCTCAGTCAATGCCACTCAAAACCCACATATTTTAATTTGTTTGGTTTAGTTTCATTTGGACTTAGTTAAAAAACAAAATTCAACTGAGAAAAGTTTGAAGATCTTATTGGCTTTATTTAATAATTCATGAATTGGACAGCATCTGATTGGTTGGTAGAAAAGAGCTCCGAGTACCTATACAAAATGAAAGATTTACAGGCAGAAGAAAGCAGGAACAAAGAAGTTATACTAGCAAAAAAAAAAAAAAAAAAAAAAAAAAAATGTGGGTTTGTTATTGCAAGGTCACTATACTTTAGGGGACAGCAGGGATTTATCAGGTAGATGACCTCACAAGCACTGACCAGGCAATTCCTGATTGACTGGTTTAAGTCTTTACTGGCTCTTTTGGAAAGAGCCAAAACGATAATTAAGTTAGGTCGTGCTTTGGTGATGCAGGATTTAGCTAAGTGACTCCATATTGGGCCAATTGTTTTATTTTATTAGGCTTCTTTAAGGTTTGCATTTTTGCAGGTCACACCTTGGGAAGTCAGCAAATGGCCTCTTCTTCTCTGGAACCTCCTCAGCTCATCCAAAGATTCTATGAGAACTTCCATTCCTTCCATCATCACCTCCAACCTCAGGTAGCCTCTCTTTGGTCCTTTCTTACCTAAGGTTTTGTATCTTCTCCTGTTCTGGGCAGAGGAAAGATTCTCACTTTAGCTTCAGTTCTTCACATGCTCTAGTTGATGGTAAGAACTTCATGTCAGATTCCCCCATTCAAAGCCAAGTTTCTGAAAAAATCAAAGCTTTCTTCTCTCCTGCAGAAGAGTCATGGTTTTTAATTCTATTTTTGGCTATAGATTTATAAAGCTTCCGAGCTCAAATGCCAGTGAATGGATTCTTTGCTCCCTGTGATTCTTCCCTACCCAGAGGGCAGTATTTATAGAATTCCACTGACTATGGTTGTGGTAATAAAAATAATGTCTGCATTGAGAGGGATTAAATGAAACAGCCATTTTTGGTGCTTTTTTTTTTTTTTTTTGAGAAATAATTGGCATATAACTTTGCATAAATCTGAGTTGTACAATGTGTTAGTTTGATACATTTTTATATTTTAATATGATCACTACAGTAGAACTAGCTGACACCTTTATCCTGTCACATAATTATTGATTCTTTTTTGTGTTGAGAACAGTTAAGATCTAGTCTCCTAGCAACTTTTGGAATCTATAATACAGTACTGGTGAGTATAATCACCATGTTGTGCATTAAGCTCCAAAACTTATTTGTCTACTAGTTGCAGATTTGCACCTTTCAACAGCATTTCCCCAATTCCCCCACCCCTCAGTCCCTGGTAACCATCATCCGGTTCTCTTATTACACCTAGAGTTAGATTCCACATTGAAGTGATATCCTATAATATTTATCTTCATCAGTCTGACTTATCTCAGCATAGTGCCCTCACCATCCATCCATGTTGTTGCACATGGTAGGACAATATATACATTATTCCATTGTATATATACCACATCTTCTCTATCAGGTGATGGACACTTAGGTTTTGTTTCCTTATCTTGGCTACCATGAATAAGGCTACAATAAACACAGGTGTGTAGGCATCTCTTCAAGACAGTGATTTCATTTCTTTCAGATATTTACCCATGAGTGGGGTTTGCTGGATTATGTGGTACTTCAATTTTCAATTTTTTAAAGAAACTACCATACTGTTTGCCACAGTGGCTATACCCCTTAACATTCCCATCAACAGTGTTTAAGCATTCCCCTTTCTCCACATACTTGGCGTTGGCATTCTTTAAAAAAAAAAAGATTTTATGTATTTATTTATTTGAGAGAGAGAGAGAGAACAAGAAAGAAAGGAAGGGAGAGAGAGCATGAGCTGGGTAGGGGCAGAGGGAGAAGCAGACTCCTTGCTGAGGAGGGAAGCCTGACATGGGGCTCAATCCCAGGATCATGACCTGAGCTGAAGGCAGCCACTTAGTTGACTGAGCCACCCAGACACCCTCATGTTCACATTCTTTTTTTTTTTTTTTTTTTTTTTTAATTTTATTTATTTATTTGAGAGACAGAGATTACAAGTAGGCCGAGAGGCAGGCAGAGAGAGGAGAAAGCAGGCTCCCCCTGGAGCAGAGAGCCCGATATGGGGCTCGATCCCAGGACCCCGGGATCATGACCTGAGCCGAAGGCAGAGGCTTTAAACCACTGAGCCACCCAGGCGCCCCTCATGTTCACATTCTTAAAGGCCAATAGATCAACACTATTCATTCTCCTCCCAAATGCAGAATGAGTAAAAGACATAGGAATCAGAAGGAGATTGATATTAATTAGCTTGATTACTGATAAAAACTGGATTGGATGACATGGCCTAATGGGATTACTAATTCCTTTGCCCCTGAATTTAATAATTTGGCCCCTGATCACTGCCCAGCTTGAAATCCAGAGACCTTCCTATAATGTTATTCCATGGAGAAGCAGAACTGGCTTACCTTCTGTGGAGTGACTAGCTCTAAAAGAGGTCCAACAGGCCTGTTGTCTTCAACACTAATCAATTAAGTCATTCCTCCTCCCTTGAGAAGGAAAGAATAAGAAGGGAAAGAAAAAGTGGGAATTTTCCTTTGAACATGTAGAGTCAAAAACAAGGATGCTCAAAAATATATGTGGAATCAGAAATATACCCCATTTAGGGGCACCTGGGTGGCTCAGTTGTTGAGCATCTGCCTTCTGATCTGGTCATGATCCCAGGGTCCTGGGATCGAGTCCCTCATCAGGCTCCCTGCTCAACGGGAGGCCTGCTTGTCCCTCTCCCACTCCCCCTGCTTCTCCCTCCCCCACTCCCCCTGCTTGTGTTCCCTCTCACTGTGTCTCTCTCTGTCAAATAAATAAATAAAATCTTTAAAAAAAATTTTTTTAAAAAGAAAATATACCCCATTTAATACCAAAACATTATTTGCTAATAGCATCATAATCAAGTTCTGAAATCAATTTGCTAATATTTTACTTCAGTATCTTTGCATTTACATTCTTAGGTTAGATTGTTTTCTACTTGTGTTCTTGGTGCAATTTTTTTAGGCTATACTCAAGGCATTGTAGTATCACAATGTGCAATATGACTTCCATATGCCCCTCCAGAGTCACCTCCCTCTTTCGCTGCCTGCTGTCTGCCCTAGGAAGTTGACTCACATGGACCACACCAATGGACTCCATTGACCTATGGCTTCCAGTTGGGTTTGGTCAATGAGGAACCCAGAAAGGAAATTGGAGAGCAAAAAGAAAATGATGTGAGGGCATCTATTCTCCTATCTCCTTCCTTTCAAGGTTGGAGGAAGCTCTCTAGGTCCCGGGAGATCTCATCAGGCCCTCCTAGTAAGTTCTGATCCTCACCTCTCCCATGTATGTCCCCTTCAAGCTGAGGGTTGGTAAGGAGGCTGCCTAGCCATCTGGCATTTCTACACCCTTCCCAAACCTTTATCAAGCTCTCTTTACCATCTGGTTTTTTGCTGGAAGCTGACTGACACATGTGGTTAGGCTAAGTTAATAAAATTAACTAGAAAGACTTCTATTTTTATCTATGCTCTGGAACACATTAAATATAGCAAGAATTTTCTAGTCTTTGAAGGTCAAAGAACCAATCTTTGTGGCCTCTTGGCCTAATATTTTAAGGATGGGATAGGACAAATGTTTAAAAATTTTCTTCTGGCCATTGGTCAATTAGGTTTCCTCTTCTTGCATCAAGCTTGGTAACTAATATTTCCCAGAATATCATCCATTTCTTTAAGGATTTTAAATATATTAGCATGGCATTTTTCAGAACCCTGTTTTTTGGTTGTTGTTTTAATCCACTTAGAATCTACAGTCACATTTTCTGTCACACTTCTAATTTTGTATAATTATTTTCCCTTATTGTTTTGGTTAAAGTTATTCCAGTTGTGTGTATATGTGTGTATTTTCTTTTAAAATATTTATTTATTAAAAAAAAAACAAAACAAAACCTCATTGCACTCCACTAACTTCTAATGACCCACCACCAGAGTTTGAAAAATACCATTACTAAGGAATTGTGCATATGTATACCAGTTGGCATAAGAGAAGATATTCAGGGAAGCACTAATAATAATTGGAAAAAGAAACAATAACTAGAAATGAAACTGGACATGAACAGAAGAATGGCTAATAAACTGTGACACATCCACTTGAGAAGAGAGCATGGAATATTTTTCAGAATGTCACTGAATGAGTCTCAGCTATTCAAATCCACCTCAATGAAGCCTCAAATTGTGATGTAGAGGGCGCCTGGGTGACTCAGTGGGTTAAGTCTCTGCCTTCAGCTCAGGTCATGATCCCAAGGTCCTGGGATCAAACCCTGCATTGGGCTCTCTGCTCAGCAGGGAGCCTGCTTTCTCCTCTCTCTCTCTGCCTGCCTCTCTGCCTAATGTGATTTCTCTCCCTGTCAAATAAATAAATAAAATCTTTAAAAAAAAAAAAGGTTATGTATAGCAAACTGTGGAAGACTTCTTACAGTATGATTCCAAGTTCACAATTATTATGGAGGGATATATACATATTTGATAAGCTGTCAAAATAAGCAGAAAAGTAATAAGAAGAATTCAGGAAAATGGTTATTTGAAGGGCAATTTGGGGGAAAAGAGGGAAATCAGAAAAGATTACAGGGAGCTTCAAGAAATTTGGTAATGTTCTACTTCTTCATGAAACATTCAAGGCTCTTTGTTCTATTTTTCATCATAACTTCAATACTGAAGTACTTTGGGATGTTCATCTAGTTCTTTTAAAATGTATAATAAACTTTTATAACTGTTCTATGGATATGTGATGAACAGTGTCTGAAGAGGAGAAAGTTCTTTATCTCTTTCCCATTTATCTCCTATTTTTGGACCATCTGATCTCTCTGTCGTATTTCTAAGTCTTATGATTGTGAATTTCTCATTGTACTTTTAAGCATTCTTGGCTTTATATATTTTACTGTGATGTTATTTGGCACATAAATTTTTATGATGTCATATCCTTACTGTGCAGTGATCCCTTATCAATAAAAAACCCACTCCTTGCTCCATTATTGCTTTTGACCTGAATTTGCCATCATCTAGTATTAATATTCTACCTCTGCTTTATTCCATTTACAGTTCCTCATCTTTTATTTAATCTTTATGTGTCATTGTTTCCTTTTCAGTTTTTTTTTTTTTTTCCTGGCTCTCGTTATGTACATTTTTTACTTTCTCTTTACTGACAAAATTTTTGGATGTTGGGCCATCTTTTACTATTCTTCTGGTGGTCAATTCTGAATAAAGAAATTATTCAGTTATTAAAAATAACTTATTTTTCCAGTTGGGTTTGGTCAATGAGGGACCATAAAGGAAATTTACTAACATAAATTTACTAAATTTACTAATATTAAAAAAGACTCATTCTTGAGTAAGATAAGATATGCAACTTGCTTTTGCTTCTACACTTGCCTCCAGACCCAGATATCTCAATTTAGGCTGATTATAAACGGATGTTTTACATAATATTTTCCACTGAATGTGATTTTTGAATTATGTAGTTTCTCATTAAAGAATTACTTTTGACATTTTTTTTTAATTTTTTATTTTTTATAAACATATATTTTTATCCTCAGGGGTACAGGTCTGTGAATCGCCAGGTTTACACACTTCACAGCACTCACCAAAGCACATACCCTCCCCAGTGTCCATAACCCCACCCAGCTCTCCCAACCCCCCTCCCCCCAGCACCCCTCAGTTTGTTTTGTGAGATTAAGAGTCACTTATGGTTTTTCTCCCTCCCAATCCCATCTTGTTTCATTGATTCTTCTCCTAGCGAAATAAGTCAAGCGGAGAAAGACAACTTTTGACATTTTTTGCAGTTTTATAAGAATACCAGTAAGAATTTTTTTTTCACACTGTATTTTACTAGTCTAATTTTATATATAATACTGCTTCCCTATTCTTAAATTTCTTATTTCTCACTCTCTTTTTTTTTTTATTTTTTTGACAGAGAGAGTGTGTGTGCATGTAGGGGGGGAGGGGCAGAGAGAGAGAGAGAGAGAGAATAACCATCCTGAAATCATAACCTGAGCTGAAATCAAGAGTCAGACACCCAGCTGACTGAACCACCCAGTTGTCTCATAAACTCTTTATTTTTATTCAACCTCCCACTGAAAATGCATAGCAACAGTATTTTTGGTGATCATGTGACTTCAGATTGGAATTTTGGGGTTCACAAAGATTTCCCTTCAAGTTTTCTAGATGATTTTCTGTGCCCATCTGACATTTAGTGTTGAGAAGGCTAATGATAAACACATTTTTTCCATTCATAAGTAACATTTTTTTCTTTAATTAATACAAACTGGTTTTTGTTCAACTTTAAAATTCAGAAGTTCAATAGAACATATCTAGACATATGGCTATGTCTAGATAGTGGTTTTTTGTTGTTGATAAACACCCTAGTCTTTCCTCCTTCATTACAGCAAATTTCTCTCTAACAGGGACACCTGGGTGGCTCAGTTGGTTGGGCGGCTGCCTTCGGCTTGGATCATGATCCCAGAGTCCTGGGATGGAGTCCCGCATCAGGCTCCTTGCTCAGAGGGGAGCCTGCTTCTCCCTCTGCCTCTGCTGCCACTCTGCCTGCCTGTGCTCGCTCGCAATCTCTCTCTCTCTCTCTGGCAAATAAATAAATTAAATCTTAAAAAAAAAATTTCTCTCTAACACTCCTTGATTATTGTTTGCCGTTTATTTGCTCTATTCTTTCCCTGTGAGTTTTGTATTTCTATACAAAAAAGCAGTGCAGCATAGTAGTCATAAGCTTCAGACCTGGAGTCAGAAAAATCTGGATTGGAATTCGAGATTTGCCACTTATTAGCCATAAGACTTTATGCAAGTTTATTCATATATCTAAATCTCAGTCTATGCATCTAAAAATAGGGACAATAATAATACTTGGTGATTTATTGAATTTTTAATGAATTATTAGTAAAATAAATTTTAATGAATTATTAGTAATGAATTTAATGAGTTTTTAGTAAATGAATTATTAGTAAAATAATGAATGAATTATGAATTATTTAGTGAATTATTAGTAAAATAATGAATTTTAATAAATTAATGAATTATTGAATTATTAGTAATATGAGTTATTAGTAAATGAATTATTAGTAAAATGAATTATTAGTAAAATAAATGAGCTTATTATTAACAAATTTATTAGTAATAATGAATTATTTCATTATTTAATGCATTATTAATAAATGAATTATTAGTAATGAATTATTAGTAAAATAAATGAGCTAACATGTAGAAAAAGCTTGGAAATAATGCCCAACTCTTTTTAAAATGCTTAATTATTGTTGCACATCATTGTTTTTCATTTGTTTGTTTTGGCCTTTTTTTTTCCCCCCAAGAAACTTTCAGACTCTTTACCTTCTTATTTTGTAAAGCCATATAAGAACTTTAGCTGACATTTTATTGGGAGAAAACTAATTGCCAGACATGCAAAGCATTTTACATATATTTTCAGATTTAATTTCCACCCCAGTTAATGGAATAGGTATATATTGAATTGAGGAATAGTTGACATAGAATATTATTTCAGGTGAGTAGCATAGTGATTTGATATTTATATACATTAGGAAACAACCATCAAGAAGACCTCAGTAAGTCTAGTTACCATCTGTCACCATACAAAGTTGTTATATTATTTTTTTAATTTATTTATCTGACAGAGAGAGATCACAACTAGGCAGAGCAGCAGGCAGAGAGAGAGAGGGGGAAGCAGGCTCCCTGCTGAGCAGAGAGCCCCATGTGGGTCTCAATCCCAGGAACCTGGCTGGGATCATGACCTGAGCTGAAGGCAGGGGCTTAACCCACCACTGAGCCACCTAGGTGCCCCAAAGTTGTTATATCACTGACTATATTCGCTATGCTGTACATTATAACCTCAAGACATTTATTTATACCTGGAATATTGTATCTCTTAATCACCTTAACCTATTTGGTGAATTCTCTCCGCCCCACTCCACTCCGGCAACGATCACTTGGTTCTCTGTATCTATGAATCTGTTTCTATTTTGTTTGTTTTGTTTTTTAGATTCCACATTTATGTGAAATCATACAGTATTTGTCTTTCTTTGCCTAATTTCACTTAGTATTATACCCTCTAGGTCCATCCGTGTTTATTGCAAATGGCAAGATTTCATTTTGTTAAAGCTGAGTAATACGCCATAGTATGTACATAATTCATCATCCTCATCCACTCATCTGTGGATGCTTAAGTTTCTTCTATACATTAACTATCGCAAATAATGCTGCAATGAACATAAGGGT
Source organism: Mustela nigripes (assembly GCF_022355385.1). Classification (NCBI taxonomy): domain Eukaryota; kingdom Metazoa; phylum Chordata; class Mammalia; order Carnivora; family Mustelidae; genus Mustela; species Mustela nigripes. Next base: position 51,758,164 of record NC_081572.1, on the reverse strand, counting down.
GCATATGTCTTTCTGAATTAGTGTTTTCATTTTCTTCAGATAAATACTGAGAAATGCAATTGCTGGTAGTTCTATTCTTAATTTTTTGAAAAACCTTTATGCTGTTTTCCATAATGGTTGCAAGAATTTACATTCCTGTCAACAGTGCACCAGAGTTCCCGTTCTCCACATCTTTGCCAGTCCTTGTATATTGTCATTTTCGATAATAACTATTTTGACAGGTGTGAGGTGATAGTTCACTGGGCTTTTGATTTGCAGTTTTCTGACAACTCGTGATGTTGAGCCTCTTTTCATGAGTCTGTTAGCCATCTGGATGTCTTCTTCAAAAAAGTGTCAACTCGGATCTTCTGCTCATTTTTTGAATCAGATTTTCTTTATATCAAGTTGTCTGAGTTCTTTATATGTTTTGGATGCTAACACTTCATTGAATATATCATCTATGAATATTTTATCCTATTCAGTACATTGCCTTTTCATTTTGTTGATGATTTCCTTCACTGTGCAAATGCTTTTGGATTTGGTTTAGTGCTGCTTTGTTTTGTTTTGCTTTGCTTTGCTTTTGTTGTCCTTAACTGAGGAGACAGATCTAAAAAAGTATCACGAAGACCAATCCAAAGAGCTTACTGCCTATGTTTTCCTATAGGAGTTTTATGATACCTTTAAGTCTTTCATTCATTTTTAGTTTATTTTGGTGTAAGAAGTGATCCAGTTTTATTCTTTTGTATGTAGCTGTCTAGTTTCCTAACACCATTTATTGAAGATATTGTCTTTTTCACATTTTATATTCTTTCTTTTTTTTTTCCCCCTCATAGATTAACTAAGCATGGGTTTATTTCTGGGCTCTCTATTCTAGAACATTGATCTATGTTTCTGGTTTTGTACCAGTACTATACTGTTTTGATTGATATAGCTTTGTAGTATAGCTTGAAATCTGGGAATGTGGTATGTTCAGCTTTGTTCTTTTTCAAGATTGCTTTGACCTTTTGGGGTCTTTTGTGGTTCCATACACATTTTAGGATGATTTGTTCTAGTTTTGTGAAAAATGCCATTGGTATTTTGATAGGGGTTGCATTGAATCTGTAGACTGCTTTGGATAGTATACACATTTTAACAACATTAATTCTTCCAGTCCATGGACACCATATAGCTTTCAATTTATTTGTATCATTTTTAATTTCTTTCAACAATGTCTTATAATTTTTAGGATACTTATCTTCCAACTCATTGGTTAAATTTATTTCTAGGTATTTTATTATTTTTGATGCAATTATAAATGAGATTGTTTACTTAATTTCTCTTTCCAATAGTTCATTATTAGTGCATAGAAATGCAACAGATTTCTCTATATTGATTTTGTATCCTGTAACTTTACCAAATTCATTTATTAGTTCTAATAGTTTTTTGGTGGAGACATCAGGGTTTTCTATATAAAATATCATGGCATCTGTAAATGACAGTTTTGCTCCTTCTTTTCCAAATCGGATGATTTTTATCTTTTTCTTGCCCAATTGCTATGACTGGACTTCCCAGTACTATGTTGAATAAAATGGCAAAAAAAAAAAAAAAATGGCAAGAGTGCGCATCTTTGTCTTGTTTCTGATCTTAAAGGAGAAGATTTCAGCTTTTCACCATTGAGAATGATGTTAGCTGTGGATTTGTCATATCCAGTCTTTAGTATGTTGAGGTATGCTCCCTCTATACCCACTTTGTTGAAAGTGTTTACATAAATTATGAATTTTGTTGAGTGCTTTTTTTGCATCTTTGCATTGAGATGATCATAGCATTTTTATCCTTCATTTGGTTGATGTGGTGTATTATGTTGATCGATTTGCAAACTGAACCATGCTTGCTTTAGGAATAAATTCCACTTAGTCATGGTGTGTGATCCTTTTCATGTATTGTTGTATTCAAGTTGTTAATATTTTGTTCAGGATTTTTTGTTCATCAGGGCTATTGGCCTGTAATTTTCTCTCTTTCTCTCTTTTTTGGTAGTGTCTTTGGATTTTGGTTATGGCGTAATGCTAGTATTGTAAAATGAGTTTAGAAGTATTCCTTCCTCTCCAGTTTTTTGGAATAGTTTGGAAAGGATCGGTATTAACTAACTCTTCTTTGAATGTTTGGTAGAATTCATATGTGAAGACATCTGGTCCTGAACTTGTATTTATTGTGGTTTCTAAAATTATCATTACTGGGGCACCGGGGTGGCTCAGTGAGTTAAGCCTCTGCCTTCAGCTTAGGTCATCATCTCGGGGTCCTGGGATCTAGCCCCTCATCAGGTTCTCAGCTCAGCAGGAAGCCTGTCTGCATCACTCCCCACCGCACCGCCTGCCTTTCGGCCTACTTGTGATCTCTCTCTCTCTCTCTCTCTCTCTCTGTTAAATAAATAAATAAAATCTTTAAAAAAAATAAAATTATCATTACTGATCTAATTTCATTACTAGTAAGCAGTCTGTTCAGATTTTCTCTTTCTGATTCAGTCTTGGACGATTGTATGTTTCTATGCATTTTTCAATTTCTTACAGTTGTCCCAATTTGTTAGCGTATAATTTTTCATACAAGTTTTATAATCCTTTGAATTTCTGTGTTGTCAGTTGTAACTTCTCCTTCATTTCTGATTTTATTTATTTGGGACTCTCTCTTATTTGGGGGGGCATTTGTGTTTGTTCTTGATGAATCTGGCTAAAGCTTCATCAATTTTGTTTACCCTCTCAAAGAACCAGCTCTTAGTTTTATCAATCTTCTCCATTGATTTTTTTTTTTTAGTCTCTATTTTATTTATTCCTTCTTTAATCTTTATTTCCTTCCTTCTGCTAACTTTGCGCTTTTTTGTTGTTGTTGTTTTTTTTTTTTTTTCGTGTCTTCCTTAGATGTAAGGTTACATTGTTTATTTGAGATTTTCTTGTTTCTTGAGGGGGCCTGGATCACTATAAAATTCCCCCTTAAAACCATTTTTGCTACATATATTTTGAAGTGTTGGGTTTCCATGTTTATTTATCTCATAGCAGTTTTTTTTTCTGATTTTTTCATTGACATATTCGCTATTTTCTAGCATGTTATTTAGTGTCCATGTGTTTGTGGGTTTTTTCTAGGATTCTTCTTGTAATTGACTTCTAGTTTCATAGCATTGTGGTCCAACAAGGTGCTTCATATGATTTCAATCTTCTTAAATTTGTTGAGACTTTTTTTGTGACCTAACAAGATCTATCTCAGAGAATGTTCAAGTGCTTTTGAAAAGAATGTGTATTTTTCTGTTTTGTATATGACTATTAAGTCCATCTTCTCTGATGTGTTATTTCCTTATGGATTTTCTGCCTGGATGATCTACTCATTGATCTAAGTGGGGTGTTAAAGTCTCCTATGATTATTGTATCACTTTTGTTTTCCTTTATATCTGTTAATATTTGGTTTATATATTTAGGTGCTCCTATGTTGGGTGCAGGAATATTTACAAATGTATCTTCTTGTTGGAGTGATCTCTTTATCATTATGCAATACACTTCTCTATCTCTGGTTAGAGCCCTTGTTTTAAAACTTATTTTGTCTAGTATAATTATTGCTTCTCCAGCTTGCTTACCCTTTACTCAGGATATCTTTATCCATTCCTTCTCTTTTGGTCTCTGTGTGTCTTTAAGCCTGAAGTGAGTCTCTTGTATGCAGCATTTATATGGTTCTTGTTATTTTTATTCATTCAGCCACTTTATGTCTTTTGATTGGAGCATTTAGTTCACTTACATTTAAGGTAATTATTGAGTAGTCTGTCTCTGTTGCTATTTGGTTCATTGTTTCTGGTGGTTTTGCAGTTCTTATGTTTCTTTCTTCTTTTCTTCCCTTGTGATTTAATGATTTTATTTAGTGTTATATTTGGATTCCTTTGTTGTTATTTTTTTAAGTTATCTATTTCTACAAGGATTATATATGATAACCTATGTATATAGCAATATATTTTAAATTGGTAGCCACTTAAATTTGACCACATTCTAAAAGCACTAGTCCCCCTCCCATGTTTTCTGTTTTTGATGTCATATTTTACATCTTTTTATCTTGTATATCCCTTAACTAATTATTTTAGACAGCTGATTTTACTTCTTTTGTCTTTTAACCTTTAGCTTTATAAGTGGTTGTTCCACTAACTTTATTGTATGTTTGCCTTAATCAGTGATGTATTTTTTCATTTGTATATTGTCTTATTTCTAATGTTGACCCTTTTTTTTCCTACTTAGAGAAGTCTCTTTAATACTTATTTTAAAGCCCATTTAGTGGTGATGAAGTCCATTAGCTTTTGCTTCTCTAGGAAACTCTGTCTTCTTTTCAATTCTGAATGATAACCTTGCTGGGTAGAATATCCGTGGTTATAAATTTGTTGTTTTCAGCACTTGGAATGTATTATCCCGCTCCCTCCTGGACTGCAAACTTTCTGATGAAAAATTAGCTGATACTTTTTTTTTAATTTCAAAAAATCATTGAATTTTTATTATACTTGTGGCTTCACTTAGAGATATATAACTTGTATCTGAGATTTTATGAATATATTATAGATTTAATTTTTTGCTTTTAATAAACACAGAGATGTCATGAAAAGAAGATACTTCATAATTTTATAGACATGAGAAAGAAGTAACTTAATAGAAAGAAATAGCCTTTCTTTCTTTCATCAGCCTCATAGTACAGGGGTTTTTAATCTTTGTCTCTTATAATAAGCTTAGTAGAATGATAAATCAATAGTCTTATGGGGGTTCCCTTATACATAACTAATTGACTGACTCTTTCTGCTTTTAGGTTCTCTCTTTATTTTTGATTTTTGACAGTTAAATTTTAATGTGTTTGGTGTAGATCTCTTTGGGTTCATCTTATTGAAAACTCTGTGCTTCCTGAAACTGGATGTTTGTTTCTTTCTCCAGATCAGGGAACTTTTCAGCTGTTATTTCTTCAAATAGCTTTCTTCCCCCTTTCTCTCTCTCTCTTCCTTCTGGGACCTCTGTAATATGAATGTAGCATGCTTGATGCTGTCCCAAAGCTTCCTTAAACCATCTACATTTTTAATTTTTTTTTTTTTATGTTTAGTTTGGGTGATTTCCAATGCCCTGTCTTCCAGATCCTTGATCTGTTCTTCTGCTTCATCTCATTTGCTTTTGGTTCCCTCTAAAGGGTATTCATTTTTGTAATTGTGTTCTTCAGCTCTGGTTGGCACTTCTTACATCTTCATTTTGTTAAAATTCTTATGTGTTCTCCATTCTTCTCCCAAGTTTGTAAGCATCTTTGTGACCATGACTTGGAACTCTTTATTGGGTAGATTGCTTATTTCCATTTAGTTTAGTTCTTTTTCTGAAGTTTTGTTTTGTTCTTTCTTTTGAAACAAATAGAAACTGTCTCCTCATTTTGCCTAGCTCTGTTTGTTTGTACATATTATGTAGTTCAATTATATCTCCCATTCTTAAAGAAATGGCCTTATAGAGAAGATGTCATTTGGAGCCCAGAAACACAACCCCCTTCCCAACAAAGCTGAGTGCTCCAAAGGTATCTCCTATATGGACACCTAAGTCCTATTGTTCTGATGAAGCCATAACTACTATTGGCATGATGATTGTTAGGATTATTGTCCTGTTGACTGCAAGGCCTGGCAGAGGCACAAGATTGTGTTAGGTTCTCAGTAGGGTGTGACCCTTGGCATTAGCAATATCCAAGGAGGATTCCAAAATGGTGCACATCAGCACCAGGATTCCTTCTGACTGTGGAACACTGTGCCTTGGGTGTGGCTTTTTTCCTTAGTGAGACTATGTCTCTGCCTCTTCTATCCATCTTAGTACTGTCCCTTATTATGGAAACTCTGTTCATCCAGTTTCTAGGTGCCTTTCAGAGGTAATTTTCCCATATGTAGTTGTAGATCATTGTGTCCATGGGTGGACGTAAGCTCAGGATCTCCATACACTGCCATCTTGAACCCTCCCTGGTCATCACTGTTATTATTATGTTCTCTGGGTTATGGTACTTTTGTCTAACTCATCTCATTCTTATGCAATTGTTCCATGAGGCACAATATTGTTCTACTTGAACATCCAGAAATTGTATGCTAACTTCCTTGTGTTCAGACACATCTGCATCGTTTTAGCTTGTGTTCCCCCTTGAAGTCAGAAATTCACTTACCTAAACTCCCTGAGCCTAGGATACAGACATGTGATTCACCAAAAAATACCACCAAAAATACTTACTCACAAGAGACTTTGGGATTTCATAATGCAAAGGCATCATTCATTTGAAAACTATTTCTGGTGCAGGTTGTGGAAGCAACATCTAACTTTCACAAGCTACATTTGTTCTAGAGTTTATACGCAATGCCCAGTTTTAAGTAAAACATTGAGGTCTCTATGTTCAGCAGGGATAGTAACAGTATCTCCATGAACACTGTTCTCATGTGGTTTAAACTGATAGTAATTACTGACTCAATACTCTTGTTCTCTAGCTCTCTTGAAGAATGAGTGAGGTAGCTAAATTTTACAAGTTGCATTGTGTTTCTCCCAAACTTTGTATTGTTGAAGGCTTTAACCCCCCAGTACCCCAGAATGTGATTTCATTTAAAGACAAGGCCTTTAAAGAGGTGACTAAGTTGAAATGAGGTCACCGGAGAGGCCCTTAATCCAATATGACTGGTTTCCTTATAAAAAGAAGAGATTAGGACACAGACACACTGAGAGAGAAGACCACTTGAAGACATGGAAAGAAAATGGCCATTTGCAAATCAAGGAAAGAGGTCTTTCTTGAGGAAATGAATCCTGCCAACACCTTGGGCTTGGACTTTCAGACTCCAAAAAAGTGAGAAAATAAATTTCTGTTGTTTAATTCACCGAGTATATAACAGTTTTTTATGGTAGCCTTAGCAAACCAATACACTGATATTGGTCAATATACTTATTTCCTACTTGAATTTACTAAAATTGGCTTGGTTGTTTGAAGCTAAGGACATCAAGCCTGTGTATAATAGAATTATGAAAATGGTTTCCACTTCTGACATGACCAAGTAAGCTCTTACTGAACCAATTCTCTTGCAGATTACAAGTATAAACTCCAAACAAATCAAACAAAAGTTAAAAATTAAAAACAACTCCAACTAAAGACACTGGAAAGCAACCCAAAGCAGACATATTCTGGAAGAAACTTAGCACTTGACAGGTGGGAACAGCACTGAATGTTTCCTATTTTTACAATTTCTAACCTGAAATTAGGCCCCAGTCTTTGCCATGCAGGGATGGCTAAAACTTTAATAGAAAATCTGCCGAGTTTTGGCCCAAAAAACTGAAAGAAAGTGTTTGAGGAAAACCCAAGCACTGGAAAGTGAGGAAGGAAACTTAGAAAGTTCTGTATATATAGTTGGATCACATTTCTGGATAATTCCCAAACCACACATGTATGGGACAGACTCCAAATAGCTTAGCTAAGGATAAAATAACAACTGAAATTTGAGCTGCTGCCCAAGAGATATAATTTGCAGTTTTAGTCCAACCAAATTAATTGCCCGCTAAAATAAATGGAAAGCAATCCTCTTCAGAGGAGTAGTTTAAAAATCCAGAGTCTATTTAATACAACACTTCTAATATCCAAAATACATTTCAAAATAATTTACGTATGAAAACAAATGTGACCTATTCTCAAGAGACAAAACAATCAATAGAGACTATTTCAGGATGACCCAGATGTTTGAGTTAAGATTTTAAACCATTATTAACTATGCTCTAGGAAGTAAATGAAAATATACTAACAATGCATGAAGAGATAGTAATTTCAGCGGAGAAGGAACAGTAATAAAATATCTAAAGGGAAATTCTAGAACTAAAAAGAAAAATTTTGAAATAATTATATAACACATATATTAAAAACACAGAGACATATATGGGAATTTAAGATAACAAAGTAAGCAGCACCTTCCACAAGAGAATGTTCCCTTTCAGTCCAGATTGTTACCCAGAACCTAGGAGAGAACACCTTGGCTTATGACTTTCAAAGGCTGTCAGATACTTCGTGAGAGGGTGAATTGAAAAGATGAGCTAGGTCTACTGAATTCATTAGCAATAACTGCCTTATTTTAACAAGCTAGAACATTTTTTAAAAAGTGAACTTCTATCCCTACTATCATTTCATTTGAAAAGAGAAACTTAGAAATGAAAAGCATATGATTTCAGAATATATGACAGCCCCTCCCCATAAAGCAATAGTTGGCCATCTCACACCGATATGTCAGAAAGTAGGGAGGGATGGAGAAGAGGATTTATTTGAAAAAAATACTCATGCAATAAAATTACAAACTAAAGTGTTATTTAATGGCACTGCGTCATATGTAACTGTTTTCTTATACAAATTTGAGATCTAGGGAGTTGGTTAAGTGTCTGCCTTTAGCTCAGGACATGATCCCAGGGTTCTGGGATCAAGTCTCAAGAGTCCTGCATGGGGCTTGTTGCTCAGCGAGGAGTCTGCTTCTCCCTCTGCCTGCCACTCCCCCTACTTATGTACACTCTATCTCTCTCTAAATAAAATCATAAAAAAGAAATTAAAATCTACATTTTACATTATCCTGTGTTTTGATACTTCATTTTTATTTCAAGCCCGTTAAAAATATGAAAATTCAGTTTCACAATGTCTTTTTTTCATGAAGCAAAATTCTTAATACCATTTCACTTAATTTATAATAGTCTAAGTTAACAGAATTTTCAAGAAAAAAAAACTCAATTTTTTCTTAGGTCTCATTACTTATGGGATGGGAAGAAAGAAGTGATGGCAGTAATGATTCAGATGATACGGTCTGCAGGAATAGTGTTAAAGATACACCCCAGTCAGTGGCTTTACCCTCACGCTCCCATACAGCTCAGAGCCCTGGAGACTTATGTGAAGCCAAAGGAGTTAATTACCTTGGTGAGAATTTTGGTAAGGGTCAGCATGGAGGAATATTTAGTACCCACTGATCTAGTGTCCTGAGAAATATGACACACAGGTTCTGACTTGGTCTGTGAAATATAAACCTTGAGCTTGCATCCTAGAATTCAGCTGGGCCACCAGGGCTGGCTAAAACTAATGAATTAGCGTCCAAGGACTTTTGGCCGAAGAGTGCTTCTAACTTTACTCAGGGTCATCCCTGTGATCCGTCAATCTTCCCCTGCCTACCAGACCTGAAATTGAGGTTTTAATTTTCTAGCATCAGCCAGGCCCACTTTGCTCAAGAGACCTACATTTAAAATTTGTATTGCACTAAACCTCCTGAAATGGATGATTGCTTAATTTGGGGAAGATATATATAAAAACTCTCCTAGGCTAGTCACCTGTAGCATTTATCTATTACCTCATCATTATCGTATCTTCTAATTCATGTCATCTAATTCTGATGACTTTCAGCACAAATCAAAGTGTTTACTGCCTTCATTTTTTAACTTTGATAGTGGTTTCATCCTTATGCAATCTCACATTGTTGCCATAACTCAACGTTTTATGGATGTGATGCCATCATGAATCTTATTAAAACACCAATGGGAAGATTTTGTTTTTTGAATTTCTCTTCATTCCACAGGGTAATTCTGTTTTGAAGGAGAGAATTACTTTGTGCCATATTGCTTCCTTTCTTGAACAGCTATATATTTTCAAATGACTGTGATTTATATGTGTTTTTTCCAACTTTTCAAAGGGTGTTGATCTAGTATACGGAGTAGAGATGGATTATTTTCAGAAGTTGCTTTTTTAATATTTCTTGCCTTTCTGGGAGAAAGCAACTATTTAAATTTACTCCAGTGTCACTTTGCCAGATCAGAGACCCAGGAATATGAAGAAATAAGGGAATTTTATCCCTTAGTAATATAATTTCTCCTTTGTATTTGTTGTGGTAGCTGGAACCTATCTGACCAATAATCCTCAGCTCTCATTAATACATCTTCCTTTGTTAGGACCCATTTGTGGGAGCACCCATGCTTTATGACGGCCAGGACCCCTAACCAAGTACATGCTAGAAGTAAACACTATGGAGTATTTCCAGCTGTGTGATCTCCTGGGGGTGGAGGTGATGTTTACATCCTAACCCCTCCTTCCATGACCACAGCCTTCCAATCTCTTAACCTCTCTGGTCTAAATTAGAAGGCATTAAAGGATGCTTTCAACTATTTCTTAAAAAACCATTGCTTTTTGCATGTAAAACATATATTAGTTGAACATTATCTTCAGTTCATTGGATACTGAGCAAATCTGCTTCAAGGTTTATAGTATGTGGTTGCATGCTCCGTAGATACAAATTTTTCTTCATTTTTAAGTAAATTTGATAATCAAAAAAAAATCAAACTTAAGGATGGACATAAAGAGAAGTAAATATATGTAACCAAGTCTCTATATTTACTCAATTGCACATATGATTTTGTCTGACAGCACCCCTTTTTTAAGCAAAAAACACCTTCCTTTTTTTATCCATCTAGTTTAGTGGGTTAGCCCCATTCCCACTACTCCAGAAGTGAACACGTGACCCAGGCCTGATAATCAGTTTTCCAGTCCCCACCCTCATTGGCCCAGGGTGAATACATGACCCAGTCCTGGCCTGGGTCCTCCTCAGAACTTGGCTTTATAGGAGTCAGGGGCTCTAAGGACCATACGTGCCATCTGGCACCCACATGGCAGGAATCTATTAAAAGGTTTCCAAGCAGGGGCACCTGGGTGGCTCAGTGGGTTAAAGCCTCTGCTTGGCTCAGGTCGTGATCCTGGGGTCCTGGGATTGAGCCCCACACTGGGCTCTCTACTCAGCAGGGAGCCTGCTTCCCCTTCTCTCTCTCTCTCTCTGCCTGCATCTCTGCCTACTCGTGATCTCTGTCAAATAAATAAATAAAATCTTAAAAAAAAAAAAAGTTTCCAAGCAGAGGCAGGAATTTTCAGGAGATGGGGAGAGACAGAATCCTGATGATGTTGTTAAACCTGTGTTATCTTATGTGCCTGTGTTAGAAAAACTTTAGTCTTTTCTCCTGTGTTTCTCAACTCTCACACAAGTACTACACATACAATACTCCTGACACTAAATACAGGGGGGTTGGGGGGGGGGGGGGGTTTCTCTCCACCAAACAATTCTCTGAGATACCATCAAGGTGTCCTAAAATTTAACTTAATGTGACACTATCTACCCAGAAAGAGCATCAGATCCCACAGGTTAAGGGTTCAATCCCCCAAAACTGCCCCCTACTTCAGATGTTAATCACGAGTAATACATCTCCAGGTTACCAACAACTTCTGTTCAACTTGGCTACAAATCAGAGGTTCCCATGACCCCATCCTTGGTTTTGACTAATTTACCAGAGTGGCTCCCAGGCCACAGGAAAATACTAAATTATGTTCACCAGTTTATTAAAGGACATAATAAAAGATACAGATGAACCAACAGGTGAAAAGATAAAAAAGGATGAATTCTGGGCTGGTACCAAGTGAAGGAGCTTCTGTCCCTGCGAAGTTGGGGTATATGGATATATTCACCAATCTGGAAGTTTTGCAAACCCCAGATTCTTGGGATTTTTATGGAGGCTTCCTCACCTAGGCAAGACCAATTATTCATTCCATTTCCAGTCCCTCCCTCCTCTCTGGAGAACAGGAGATGGGACTGAAAATTCTAGGCTTCCAATCAGAGTTTGGTTTTCCTGTGACCAGCCCCTACCTGGGGGCTACTCAGGAACCCTCCCACAGTCACCTTATTAAAACAGAAGATCCCCTATCATCCAGGAAACTATCAGTGTTTAGAAGCTCTGTGCCAGGAACTCAAGACAGATAATTCTCTATTATCTCATAGCGCCTGATGCCAGGTTTGCTTTCTTGGATTTTCCAGATACAAATGCTAACCAGTTCTCCCATCTTATTTAAGTTACTGTGAGATAGATTTCTGTCACTTCCATCCAAAGTAGCTCTGACAATTATATACTCTGACCTACCTACTTCTCTTATCATCACTAAATATTTTAGTAAAATAACCTTTTCATATTCCTCCTGCTTTATACAAACTATACAGCCTACTCCGTATTTCTTCCTCTATCAATTATTCACTAGGAACTGATAACAGAATCGTGAGAAGTAGAAGTCTGAATAAAATATTTACTGAGCACATATGTGCCAGGACTATGCTAGGCCCTTTTTATCAAGTGATCGATTTAATTTTTGCAATTCTCTTTTGTTTCTACATTTAATTCTTATAACCCCTCTTAAGATTGTTGATAGCATTTTCACTGCATTACGGAAACCCCCAGAGTCTCTACGCTGAGTTCTAAAGCCCGTTAGCCACCACCATGGGCCCTCCTTCCCTCCCCCACCACTTAACTACCTCACAGAAATGAGGATACAGTGAAATCAGATTAATACAACAGGGTATAGAACATTATGTTGTCACCTTTAGGCTTCAAGAAAACCCCTGATTTTCATCACATCTTTCATTTATTTTAAATAGACATGTTAAAAAAATTTTGCATTTTTAAACTTTAAACGTTGGGATATACCTACAATTGGTCATACATTTCAACAGATTACTCTTCTTTTTCTTGAGAGGTTTTCATTCATCCAGGGTGTATCACACAGTAGAAATATGTGAGGATTAAGGACACGAGGCAGTAAATCTCCTACTTAAACCAGACCATGCCATTTATTTAGTCTTTGGAGTGCTTCAGTCTGCCTGATGGGTTTCTCAGACAGCAGTCCATTGAGGCTAGACACAGGAGACTTGGTAGAATAGAGAGTAAGGATATCAGATTTGCCACCCCAAAATATCCATCTTTTGGTATATTGATTATTTTGTGCTGGAAGCTCTTGAAAAACTGAAGAAGCTTTCTCTTTCTCTTTCTCTAAGCTTTCTGCTTAAAGACAGATTCTCCAAAGGAACTCAGTGTCATAAATCGGTTCCCCCAGGAGCGTCATCACCCCAGCAAGACTGATTCTTATCACAGAAGAGGAGCCTGGAAGTTGACCCCACACTCAAAGTTTGTCCCAGATTTTCCCACCTCGTATCTGTAGTCCGTAGGGCCCGTTCACCTTTCCTGGAAAATCACTTGCTCTCCCCTGGGAGGCCGACATCCTGCTTTCCTTCCTCTTTTAAGATGATATTGTTGAATAACAAAAATTCAACCGAGTTCATTTTAAAGATCCAGTTGGCCTTCCTAATCGATTCACGAGTCAGGCAGCATACCATCTAGCAAGCAGAGGGGAGCTCCAAATGGCTACAGATGGGGAAGGGTTTTTAAAGGCAGGACAAGGAGGTCATAAACAGAAAAGAATCATTTCGGGTGAGGTCACCTTCCTTTGGGGACAAAAGGATTTTAACAGGTGGATTAGTTCATCTCCCACTGGGGCAAAGGGGAGGGCCCATGTGACAAATTACCTCCTTGGTGCTGATCAGAAAAATTCCTCACGGAATGGTAAGACTAGATTTCTGGAGGGGGTTGAAGCTATAGTTTGTTTAGGTATTAAGTCTTGGTTTACTGGTTTGGGGCCTTAACCTAAGTGACACCATTTTGGAGCATTTGGTTTTCTTTTTAACAGTATTTAAATCTGGTTTCTTACGTCACCTGAGTGAGTTACTTATTTCTCCCTGGTCTCTCTCACGTATACATGAGGTATATATCTTAATAAGTTTGTTTGCTTTTCTCTTGTTAATTTGTCTTTTATTTGCTGGTTGCAGCTAAGAACTCATAATGGTAGAGGGAAAATTATTTTTCCTCCCTGACAAGAATAAAACATCCCCTAGCCAGGGCAAATCTTTGGTCACCATTATCATACAAAGGGTTTCCTGGAAGTACAAGGAAACTGAGAACTCAGAAAAGGAAGGAAACAGAGAAAGGGAAAGAAAGACAGAAGACAATACACCTGCTAGATCAGTATAACTCAAGGGCAATCATGCATGCTATTTCCTTTTGTGCTCTCTATGCGATATTCTAATCAAAAAGAGACTACAAACTTGGACTTAGAGCACCTCAAACTTCTTTTATATAAAATATTATCTACATGTACAGATTCAGGATGTTACAAAGGAATAAAACATCAAATCCAATACATGAATGGAAAGCCTACCATTTTTCTAGCTTTATTCCATAACGTGTCCATGACCGAGATATGCTTTATTAGGCATATTCCATGGTACAAGGCCTGACTTTATATCACTATTGACGCTTAAATTTCCATATGATATTACTTTAAATTAATGTGTTTTCATTTATCTCATCTGATCTTCCCTGTTCTGTTGTGAGATAAGAAGGAAAATTTGATTACCCTCCTTTTCCAGCTAACATGCCTAGAGTAGATCTTCAATAACTGTTTATTGAAAAGATAAAAATGAAGAGATTGCAATTCAGAGATTGTGTGTGTGCTCTGCCCCAGGTCACACTGGTCATGAAAGATGGAATCCATGTTTTCTGTTATCAAGCCAGGATATTTTGCTTGCAAATGATAGTCTATCCTCAGTCCCTACTGACCTGTCCTCCTGGCAAAGGATCAAAGCGAGCCCCAGATCACCAGTCCCAAGGTGAAAATTTCAGGAATCACACAAAAGAGCAAGTAAATTCTTTCACAGCTCTGAGCCCAAGTTATATTTTGGGTGGGGTGTGTGAAATGATGACTTTCGGCTGGATCACCAGGCAGAAAAGAGGGAGGGCAGGAGAAGTCTCTATTCTGGAGAGCTGGATCTCTTGATCTTCTGGAAGACAGTACTTTTAATTTTCATCAGTGCAAGACTATGTCCCAAACCAGAAGGGGTTTGCCTAATTCATCATGCTCCCTGGCCACACAATGGGACCCCTGACAAGCAGAACATTGGGGAGTGAGAGAAATGAAGATCATGAATACTCATGAATTGCAAATGTTTCTTCCTTAAAGGATGGTCTCTTGCTTGGGACCATCTGCTTGATGTAACTGTGCCCGGGTCCTCCGGCTAGAAACATCTGCCACTTTAATAATTTCACCTCTTAATTAAAGCACAACCATAAGGGGGCCAAGCATGGCTATGACCTCGGACATATCAGACGTTAACCAAACAGAGTAGAGAAGGCATCTGCGTCGGTTTGGCATGAATGAGAACACATAGGTGTGTCGTCCATCCAGTGTATGTGTTCACTACTGAGATAAAACAAATCCAGGCAAATAAGTGCCCTTCATCCGTTGACTTTGTGTATTACTTCAAAAATACCTTCATATTTAATTGCTCTTGGACTGGTAAGGCTTCCTGACCAGTTGTCTTTATGCTGTTCTGCCTTGAAGCATCTTGGTCCAGTAGTTAATGACTTACAAATAAACAGTGTAAAACACTAAGAGCTTTTTTTTTTTTTTTTAAGGGAACACTGCACAAATCCTTTTGTACCACAAAGAATTCTTTTATAATGCAAATCGTCACCCTTTCATTGATCTATTTTGTACGTTCAGATTTTCATGTTAATTTCACATGCATCATCACAGAAATAATACTTGAAACACTCCAGTGCATACACAGTAAAGCACTAAACAAACAGTAGTGACACTATTATATCTCACTTTGGGATGGACCCATATTACCTTGAAGTTAGGTCAAATTGCAAGCATGCCACTAACACTCTGGGTAAACACCTGTCTACCCCATTAGTCTATGGTCTCTCTATGAGCTGGACTGATACACTGCTTTTATTTTGTTTCTCCTCTAGGTGTCTTATACTGAGTTCTATATCTTGGTAGTAGATGCTGCCAAAGTGATTAAGTCAGAAAGAGGACCCATCACTTGTACATCGTTCATTCATTCAACAAATACTTATTCAGCATCATTTTGTGCATCAGGAACGTAGCCATAAGACAAGGTAATACCTTTGTAGAGCTTTATTCAAGTGGAGTAGAGAGAATTAAATATATAAATAAATAGATTGCTCAATAAAATACCAGTAATAAATACTACCTAAGAGGAAGAATGAAGCAAAAGATAGAGATGGAGAAGGTGTTTTAAATAGGTTTGGTCACAGAACCCCTCACTAAGGAGCTGAGAAGAATACTGAAGTGTGCCATGGGGATGTCACATAGACAAAACAGCAGGAGGAGGGGCCCTGAGATCGAAGTGTGTTTGGTATCTTTGAGGAACAGCAAGATGGGACATACTGGGTGGGACAGAAGGAGTAAAGGAGATGATGGTAGGAAGCGAGGTTTAAGAGGTAGGTAGGTACCAGAGCATGTCAAATCTTGTGGGTACCAGGGAAAGGATGAATGCCATGTCTCACTGGACCATGAAAGATAAGACTTGTTCTATTCCTTTCAGTTCCTTCTCTGAAGGAAAAGAATATGGTTGGGTGATCATGAAACCCACAACAGTATTTAAGAGCCTCTAAAAAGCCATCAGAACAGCTAAAACTACCAATGCATCCATGAAGATCTTAATAGCCCAGAATCCTCACTTGACAGTTGTAACTTGAAAAAATTCTGGTATTTTATATGATCCCAGCTCAAGGAAATGTTTGGCAACAAAGAGAATTAAAAAGTCATTCAAATATTTACTTGGAGAAGTGTAGGGAGATTAAGTGTGTACTGAAAGACTTCTTAATGCCCCTTAATGAGCAAGTGTGAGCCCATTTGCTCACACTTCACCACTCTTTTATTATAGGATCTCCTTTCCTGGCTTCCTCAGTTTTCTCCCTGCCAAATCTCACAAGCACCCTGAATTTAAGTAGAGACCCTACTGTGTCTCAGCAAAGAATTCCTTCACCTCCACACAGCCTCCTAGCAAGAATGCATCAATCCTGCCCCCCGAGAAGGTACTCTCCCTGCCTGCTGGCTATTTAATGTCTGCAAGGGCCACAGAGACCCAGAAGCTCCACACCCCAATCCTCCTTCTTTCGATACTTCCAGGAGAGTATAGTTCTTCTTCCCTTCCAACTGCTTTTCTCATGGGAATACCTTGTAGAGAATCTGGAACAGAAAATCATTCATTCCATTCCATGAAGGAGAAAAGAGTATGCTCAGAACCAGAAAGCAGCCTACCTAAAGAGTAAGACTACCTAAAGAGTAAAACTAAGATCTTCCTGTGCTTTCAATACAGCACTTTTTCTAGGATGGGTGAAATACACCGTATATGCTAGATGCCAGGCATGTATACCTGCACATCTCATGTGGTCTCCAACAGAGAAAAACACCCAGGCTCCAAAAGGATGATTTTACATTCCCAGTGACTCCCAGCTGCTATGTTGGGAGCTTGGATTGGAAGCCATGGCTCCTGAGGTTTAATCGAGTTCTCTTACACCTGGGCTTCTAATTTCAAGCCTGGTGTTCTCGTGCAAAAACAAAGGAAGACACTGTCTTCAGACTGTCAAAACTGAGGCTCCTTTTTCCCCCACTGAGGGCAGAATTGGGGAAAACAGCATTGATTTCCTATCATCTGCTTTGTGATTCATCCATGTCACAGTTTATCTGTTTGGAGCTTGTTTCTGTGAATGGAGAATTCAGCCATGACACCATAGTCAAAGGGTATGAAAGGGCTAAAGTGAAAAGCAAGCATCCCTACATATTCCACAATTATTGAGGTCCCTTATATACTGATTTTTCCAGAAGTATTCTGTGCATCTACAAATGATAGACTGATATATAGTGATAGATTACTAAACTGATTTCCATCTTGTGGTTTAACAAAACACATAATGTTTTCTATAATAGTGTGCCTTAGCTTTGTTTCATGTTAGGACACAAAGAGCTTTCTCATTCTTTGTGAATAGGGTGCCATTGTGTGAATGCACCACAACCATTTAACTGGTCTTCCACAGATGGACGTGTGTATTACTTTAATGACTTGACTGGTCCATATCTTGCTGCCATATTTATTTTCACAGCATTTCTCATATGGGCAACTACATCTAGCATATACCAAGTACTTTACATAGCTTGGAATTACTTCATCAGAAGTATTTTTGCATTTTAATAAATATTCAATTGCCAAATTGGCCAGGACCTATACCAATCTACACAGCAATCAGTGAAGTATGCGCAGGTAGCAACACTTTTGTCCTGAATTAAAAATCTTACTCCAGAGCAGACACCAAATTATTTTCTTAACCATGCTTAGGGCAGGTGATTTCACATTAAGCTTGAGAAAGAGCTAATCATTTTGGAAAATCTACTGAAAAGTAAACATAAATGTGTATACTTTATAAAACATTAGTATTTATGAAGAAAGTGGCAAGGGTTGTACTATCTCATTCCTAAAGAACTCTCTAATTTTGGGCTTTTGAGAGGACATACATTAATAGATGACGTTTCTTCTTGCTAATGAGAGAAGGAGGGTGGAACATTTTTCAACTTTGATGAAAACTATAAAGCCACAAATCCAAGGACCTCAACGGGCCTAAGCACAAGAAACATAAACAAAACTATGAGCACATTATAATAAAATTGCTCAAAACCAGTAATAAAGAGAAAATGTTAAAAAAGTTGCCCAGGGTGGGTGGAGATATGTTACCTAAAGAGGGGCAAAGATAAGGCAGACAACAGAATTTTTGTAGGATACAGTGCAAGTGGGAAGACAATGGAGTGGCACCTTTAAAATAGTGAAAGAAACTGTCAACTTGGAAATCTATACTCAGAATAATCATCTTTTGAAAACAAAGTGAAATGAAAACTTTTGAAGGCACAGAAAAGCTGAAGGAATTCACTTCCAGCAGACAGGTGCTATGGAAATATTAAAGGAAGTTTTTCAATCGAAAAACAAACAAACAAAATTTTAAGAAGGGAGAGAAAAAAAAACAGTGCCAGATGGAAAACAGATCTACAAAAGATGAAGAGAACTAGAAATAGTAACTCTGTAAATAATATATAAATATAGAAGTTATTGGGGACCTGGATGGCTCAATCTGTTGGGTGGCTGCCTTTGACTTAGGTCATGATCCCAGCATCCTGGGATCAAGACCCACAATAGGCTCCCTGCTCAGTGGAGAGTCTGCTTCTCCTCCCTCTGTCGCTCCCTCCTCTCTCCTTCTCAAATAAATCAAAATCTTCAAAAAATATATAGAAGATATTTTCTTATTATTTAAATATTTTTAAAAGATCATTGATGATTTCCATTCTAAGCAAAATGGTGTAGATTTACCTGTCCCTGTTCCTTCTCACATAGCACAACAGCAAATTCTGGAAATAACACAAAAGACAGCCAAAGGAGAATTCTGACAGGTAGAAAGAGAAAAGCAAACTGTGCAGAACCTAGTATTGGAGGAACAAGGTAGTGGCAGTTTCAGATGACCCATCCTCCCCAAAGCCCTTCACACAACAGAATAAGGCCATCCAGCATTTCCCAATACCCAACCTACAACAGAAGATATCCCAGGTAAGTTCATTTCTTCCCTGGATCAAAAGGGATTCCCAGTGACAACACAAGGAAGCTTAGCAGAACTGGCAGGAGAACAGATCAGAAGTCCCCAGTCCCCTAATAATAAGCTTCCAGCGTGGATACCATTCTTCCCTGTTGGACCTGATACTCTTCTCTCTCATCCATAGACATGGCATAACCAGGAATAGCAATAAAGGGGAACCAGCACAACAAATTTCCCAGCTCAAGGAACACTCTGCTTCCATGACAGTCCTGCAATACATCTCTAGCACCAAGACTCATTACTTGGCTAGCGGCAGTGGCAAAAGTTATCCCAACACAATAAGCACCAATGTCAGGAAGAGCTCTCGATTCCTGTGGATCACGGTCTTCTGCTTAAAGACATCTGGAAGGTCCTGCTCTGAGGAAGCATCTTCCAACTGCCTGGCAAGAGTAACCAATGGAAGCCATAGAAGCATCAGATAAACATAACAAACCCAAGTGGCACTACAAAGCATGTGAAAATTAAATTGTGATTGGAACTTCAGCCCACAAAAATAGGTCAGGATCTATGAGCTGAAGCTAAACAGTGTGACTTCTTAACAAAATTTGAAAATTTACAGAGTCCCCTAACTTAACAGTCAACACCTGTCCAGGATAACAATACAAAAATCTATTGTCATACCAAGAATCAGGAGAATCACAACTTGAATGAGAAAAGACAATTGATACCAACACAGAGATAAATCAGATGTTGGAATTATGTAAACAAGAATTTTTAAGCAGAGATCATAAAAATGTTTCAACCAGCAAACACAAATCCTCTTATAACAGAAAAAGGGTGAAAATATTATCAGAGAAAGAGAAATGTTAAAAAAGGAACATGGAAATTGTAGAGCTTAGATATCTAATATCAGAAATAAAACTTGTTGATGGGATTGATAGTAGAGTGGAATGACAGAAAACAGAAACATCTAACTTGTAGACAGAATAATAGAATTAACACAGTCTGGGGGTACCTGGGTAGCTCAGTTAGTTGATCTTAGTCATGATCTCAGCTCATGTCCTGATCTAAGGGTCCTGAGTTCAAGCCCCATGTTGAGCTCCATGCTAGTCATTGAGCCTACTTTAAAAAAAAAAGAAGAAGAAGAGAAAGAAGGAGGAGGAGGAGGAGGAGGAGAAGGAGAAGGAAAAGGAGAAGAAGAAGAAGAAGAAGAAGAAGGAGAAGAAGAAGAAGAAGAAGAAGAAGAAGAAGAAGAAGAAGAAGAAGAAGAAGAAGGAGAAGAAGAAGGAGGAGGAGGAGGAGGAGGAGGAGGAGGAGAAAAAGAATAATTTACACAATCTGAACAGCAGAGAAAATAATAATAATAATAATAATAATAATAATGATAATAACAAGCCTCAGGGACCTGTGGAACAATAACAGAAAATCCAACATTTCTATCATTGGAGTATCAAAAGAAGACTAGAAAGAGAGGGGACTGAAAAACTATTTGAAGAAAAAAATGAGTGAAAACTTCCCAAATTTGGCAATAGACATCGCCCTCAGATTCAAGAAGTAAAACAAACCACAAATAAGATAAACCCTAAGAAAGTCATACCAAGACACATTATAATTAAACTTCTGAAAATAAAAACCAAAAAAAAAAAAAAAGGTTGAAATCACCCAAAAAGAAATGGTGCATTACCTTAGTATTGACTCAGATGTCAGCTGACTTCTTACCTGAAACCATAGAGAACAGAAGGAAGTAACATCTGGGACACTTGGGTGGCTCAGTCAGTTAAGCTTCTGCCTTCAGCTCAGATCATGATCCCAGGGTCCTGGAATCAAGCCTTGCATCAGGCTCCCTGCTCAGCAGACAGCTTGCTGCTTCCCCTGCTTGTGCTCGCTCTCTCTCATTCTCTCTCTGTCATCTGAATAAATAAAATCTTAAAGTGGTGCCTGGTGGCTCAGTCCATTAAGTGTCTGCCTTTGGCTCAAGTCATCATCCCAGGGTCCTGGGATCCAGTCCCACATTGGACTCCCTGAGCCGAGAGCCTGCTTCTCCTTCTGCCAGCCACTACCCCTGCTTGTGCTCTTTCTTTCTCCCCATCTCTCTGTCAAATGAATAAATAAAATCTTAAAAAAAAAAAAAAAGAAGGAAGTGACATTTTTTAGGTACTGGATGGCAAGAACTGCCAACAACAGATTCTATAACCAGCAAAACTACCCACAATGAAGGGACAAAAAGAAGTTCTCAGACAAAGGAAAATTAGCAGAATGTGTTTCTGGCAGACCTACCCTTAAAGAGTGGAAAAAGGAAATCTGACAACAGAAAAGAAGTGACAAAAGAAGGAATTTTAAAGCACCTGGAGAGAAGATTAAAAACAACAACAACAACAACAACAAATGGTTAAACTTGGGTATATATAACACACTGTTCTTCTCATCATTAGTTTTATAAATTATTTTTGATGACTGAAACAAAAATTATAACATCACCTGATATTCAAGATTTTTAAATGGGGTAGGTAAAAGGACCTAAATAAATGTAAAGACTCCACATATCATTCAAGTGGTGAGATGTTGATATCAGTTTATATCAGTAAAAAGTCATATATGCGACTTTCAATACCCAGAGAATACACTAAAAAAAAAACATAGATATAAAAACACTATAATAAGTACCCAAACCAACTGACATCAGAGTCTCAAAGAAATATTTGCACACCATGTTCATTGTAGCATTATTGACAATAGCTAAGACGTGGAAGCAACCCATGTCCCTCATGAATAAGCAAAATGTGGTACAGGCAAATGACGAAATATTATTCAACCTTCAAAGGGAAGGAAAATCCGACATAGGTTACAACATGGAGGAACCTTGAGGAAACTATGACAAGTGAAATAAGCCAGTTATAAGAAAGTAAGTACTGTGTGTTATCATTTACATGGGATACTCAAAGTAGTCCAATCCACAGAAACAGAAAGTAGGATGGTGGTTCCCAGAAGTTGGGGAGAGGGGAGAATGGAGAGTGATTGTTTAATGGATATGAAGTTTTAGATTTACAAGATGAAAAGAGTTCTGGAGATGGATGATAGTAATGGTTGACCAACATTATGAATGGATGCCATACTGCTGAACTGTATACTTTTTTTTTAAGATTTTATTTATTTATTTGAGAGAGAAACAGTGAGAGAGAGCATGAGCGAGGAGAAGGTCAGAGGGAGAAGCAGACTCCCCATGGAGCTGGGAGCCTGATGCGGAACTTGATTCTGGAACTCCAGGATCATGACCTGAGCCGAAGGCAGTCGTCCAACCAACTGAGCCACCCAGGGGTCCCTGAACTGTACACTTAAAAGCAGCTAAGATGGTAAATTTTATGTGTATTTTACCACAATAAAAATTGGGGAGAAACACTGTGAAAGATTATTGTTTAGACAGATACACTAACAATATAATGTGAGGTTGATAATATATGTAAAAATATAATGGATAACAAGAATAGCACAGAAGTTGGAAGGAGTGAAATTTGAGGATACAATTACAAAGTTCTTATACTATACATGAAAAGCATAATATTAATTTAAGTTGGAATATTTTAAGTTGAAACCCTAAAGCACTAAAATATGAAACAAAGAGCTGTAACATATGCCCACAAAGGATATAAAATCCTGTGATAGTTTTTGATGGGTCAGTTTGGCTGAACTAAACTCCAAGGACAAGAGGTAGACTAGCAGTCATTTTGTGACATGTACATACCTCTCCCAGTGTCCAGTCAAACATCGATGGCATGCTGCAGTGAGGGAATTTTGCAGATATAATTGATGTCCTTAATCAGTTTGCTTTAAGTAAAAGAGATTATCTTGGTGGGCCTGATTTAATCAGTGGAAACCCCTTGAAGGCTTAGGCAGTCCCTAAGCCAGTTACTAACAAGAGTTGACCCTACAACTGTTCTCTGTTTTCTTCTTAATTGCCTGCAGACAACAGCTTTGGCCCATGTCCATGGGGCTCTAGGCTACTCATGATCTCTTCTTGACTGCCAGACTCATGGACTTCAGAGCTGCTTAAATAGGCCCCATAATTATCTAAACCAGTTCCCTGTAATAAGTGTCAATCATCTATCTATCTACATCTATCTATCAATCTATCATCTGTTCATATGCATGTTTCTCCTACTGGTTCTGCTTCTTTGGTTGAACTCTGAATGATACAAATGGAACTATTAAAAAATATTTGGTTAATCCCCCCAAAAGCAAACTTTTTCTTAAATGACCAGAAAGTAAATATTTTAGTGTTATAGACATATAATTTCCATACCAATTACTCACCCTTCACATAGTAGTAAGAAAGCAGCCATATATAATACATGAACAAATAAATTAGACTGTGTACCCATAAAAATTTATTTGCAAAACACATGACTGGCCTGCAGTCTGTAGTTTGCCAATACCTGCTCTAGGATAGGTAGAGTTACCTGGAAGAGAGGGAACACAAGGAACCAACACTGGGAATGAGAAGGCTAACAGCCTGCATTACATCATGAAGATAATAAAAGGAAATTAAGGAAATGTGTAAACAAATTTATAAATTTGATAAACTGCATAATGTTGAAGTTGTGACCAAGTGCTCCTTGAAAAACACACGCTACCAAACTCATTCAAAAATAGAAATCTTAATAAGTCTATAAATATTTTAAGAAATTGTATTTGTAGTTAAAAGCTTTCTCTGAAAGACATCTTTAGGCCCAGAAAGTTTCGATGATGAAAACTTATGTATTTAAAGAGTAAATAACACTAATTCTATACAAACTCTCCAGAAAATTGCAAAGTAATGTCCACTTCCCACCTCATTCCTTGAGTCCAACATTATTTGAATACCAAAACCAGACAAAGACATTATAAAGAAATGAAAACTATACACCAATATTCCTCATGTAAAAATTCCAAGGACTATTTTATCAAATTAAATAAATAATATAAATCAGGATTAGTATATTTTTTTCCCAAGAATTCAGGGTTAGTTTAATATTTGCAAGCCAATCAATGTAATCTTCCATATTAACAAATAAAAATTAAAAAAAACATACAATTCTCTTGATAGTTGCTCCAAAGCATTTGATAAAATCCAACATGGATTCTTGCTTTAAAAACAAAACCAATTACCACTGCCGCCACCACCAAACAAAACAATAGAAAACAAAACTCTAGCAGAGTAGGAACTGAAGGAAATTTCCTTAACCTGATAAAAGACATCAAAGAAAGATGTGTAACTTTCATCATCCTTAATGGTAAAAGACTGAATTCTTCTCTCCTATGCTTAGTAATAAGCCAAGGACGTGTGCTCTCACCACTTCTATTCAACATTGTCCCAGAGGTTCTAGCCAGTGCACTAAGACCAGAAAAAGAAATACAAGGCATCAAAGTCAGAAATGAAGATGTAAAACAGTATTTATTCACAGATTACATGATTGTTTACATAGACAACTTGAGGGAAACTATGAAAGAAGCTACTAGAATTTATTAGTGAGCTTAGCAAGGTTGGAAAGTATACGTGACAAACGATTTAATTGTATTCTCATATACTAAATTTTTGGAAATTGAAACAAAAAAACAAATACCATTTACAACAATACCAAAAACTGTGAAACACCTAGGGATAACTGACAAAATGTGTATAAAACTAAAAAGCATCTTACTAAATAGAGAGATGCACTTGTTCATGAGCTAAGAGACTCAATTTTGTTAAGATATCAGCTATCCCCAAATTTGCCTATATATTCAATACAACCCTCATCAAAACCCCACAGGTGATTGCAACTGGTGTCTGCTGGTGTGTGTGTGTGTTTGTGTGCGCGCGCGCGTGTGTTGGGGTTAGGGGCAATCTTGGGGTCTTAACCTGTAGGATCTGATGCTGCCCCTGGGTAGGTAGTGTCAGAATTGAGTTAATTGTAGGACAC
Organism: Mustela nigripes; assembly: GCF_022355385.1. Lineage (NCBI taxonomy): Eukaryota > Metazoa > Chordata > Mammalia > Carnivora > Mustelidae > Mustela > Mustela nigripes. The sequence goes on along the minus strand of NC_081572.1, from coordinate 51,732,951 downwards.
CCGACTGGTGTTGCAGAGAATTGTTTGGTGTGGAGTAACCCTACATTTGGTGACCAGAAGTGTCAGAACGTGTTCTGTATAAGTAGTAAAGGAGACTCACAGGAAAGAAGTATATAGTAGAGAAGAACTAGGTTTTCCCCACACAGGAGAGGGGAAATGAGTGTGGTTTTTTGTTTTTTGGGTGTTTTTTTTATACATTCTAATATTTATATGATGGTATCTCATTGTGCTTTTAATTTGCACCCTCAAATGAGGGTTGTCAAGCATATTTTATGTGCTGGTTTCCAATCAGTGTATCTTTTTTTTTTTAATTTTTGAGTTTTTATTTCAGTTCCAGTAGGTAAATATACAGTGCAATATTAGTTTCAGGAATAGAATTTAGTGATTCATCACTTATATATGACACTCAGTGCTCATCATAACAAGTGCCCTCCTTAATACTCATTACCTGTTTAACCCACTCCTCTCTTCCTCCCTGCTAGAAACTCTCTGTTCTCTATAGTTAAAAGTCTGTTTATGGTTTGCCTCTCTCCTTTTTCATTGGTTTGGTGCTTAAATTCCATATATAAGTAATATCATATGCTATTTGTCTTTCTCTGACTGACTAATTTCACTTAGCTTAATACTCTCAAGCTCCATCTGTTGTTATAAATGCCAAGATTTCATCCTTTTTGATGGCTGGGCAATATTCCGTTGCATGTATATACCATGACTTCTTTATCCATTCATCTGTCAATGGACATTTGGGCTCTTTCCATAATTTGACTATTGTTGATAATACTGCTATGAACAATGGAGTGCATGTACCCCTTTAAATCAGTATTTTTGTGTTCTTTGGGTAAGGACCTAGTAGCACAATTGTTGGGTCATAGGGTAGTTCTATTTTTAACTTTCTGAAGAACCTCCATATTGTTTTCCAGAGTGGCTGCACCAGCTTGCGTTCCCACCAACAGCGCAAGAGGGCTCCCCCTTCTCTGCATCCTTACCAACATCTGTGTAGAATCTATAAATATTTGGTCCTAGTCTGTGCTTTGCCTCTCCATTCTCCTAACAGTGTCTTTTAAAGAGCAGAAGTTTTTAATTTTGGTAAAACCCCATTGATCAATTTTTTTCATTTTTGCAACACAGAATGGCAGTTTCTTAAAATGTTAAACTTAACACTGACCAAAGGAATCAGTCATTTTATTCCTAGATATTTGCCCAAGAGAAAAGGAAACATATGTTCATTCAAAGACTTTGTACACAAATGTCCACAGCAGCTTTATTTGTAGTAGTCCCAAAATGGAAACAACTTAATGCCCACTAACGACTGAATGGATCAACAAAATGTGTTAGTCACACAAGGGAATACTTACTTGTTCACAGTAAAAAGGAATGAACTATTGGTACAATCAAAAAATATATTTTTAAATACTTTCAAAAGTCTACAATGAGACAGATGAAACTAATTTCAAAAATGTATTATATTTAACCCAATATATCTAAAATGTTCTCATTTCAACATATAATAACTACATATAAACACTTTGGTTAAATCACTGTAAATTAATTATAACTCAATAAGCTTAAAAATTCACTTCCTCATCTCATTAGCCACATTTCCAGGGCTTGATAGCCACCAGGGGCTAATGGCTATTGTGAGGAGAGTGCAGGTCTAGACCACTCAAGAATACTTTAAAGTTTCTCTGTGGTCAGTATCTGCAAAAATCAAAGGTCAACTTAATCTTTCAAACACTTTCAACCCACCTACAGACCCACCTACAACAAATGACGGGAGTTCCCGTTTAGAGCAGCAAAAAGGGAGAGAGTCATCTCTTCTCCCCTCTCCATGACTTAACATTGCATTTTTAGGAAGAGATGCAAGTGGCATTTCGAGAACAGGTCAATGTATCCAACTGGTCCTAGTCCTTTTGACCCATTCTTCCTCATCCCTGGAAGCCTCCAAGTTCCCTGAAAAGAGTTTGTTTTTGCAACCTTGGGTTCCCCTAGCCTCCCCACCTCTCATTCTAAGAGGGGTGCAAAAATATCTACAAAAAATATCTCAGGTCCCCTGGGTGGCTCAGTTGGCATCTGATTTTGGCTCAGGTTATGATGTCAGAGTCCTGGGGCTGAGCCTCAAGTTGGGCTCTTCACTCAGCATGGAGTCTGCTTGTCCCTCTGCCCCTGCCCCACCCATGCTCTCTCTTTCTCTCTCTCTCTCAAATAATAAATAAAATCTTAAAAAAAAAAAAATCTCAGGACTCAACAACCCCTCCTCTTGCAAACCCTGTTCTGTTCTTTTCCCTACAGATGTCTGGCACTTCCTTCCATCTAAAGGGCAGACTATATAAAAGGGTATAGGAGAAAAAGAGCACGGCCAATTATTAAAAATAAGCTTTTACAACAGCAAACTTTTCTCTTGCAGAATCAGAAGTGTGAGTGACTCTGGAGAAATCCAGTAAATAGAGGCTAGAGTAAGATAATCCATTAAGCCCAGATCACTTGAATTAAAATCTAAACCTTAAAGTCGAGAGTTATGCTTATTTCTTTAGTTTTTAGTAGATGAGTACTGATAAGATTACATTGTTGTACATACAACGACAAGGGCTTTTTCCCTCTCATTTTTCCCTAATTAAAAAATATATATATATATTTTTTCACTTCAAGGCACCAGGAAATATATATATATATATATATATATATGTATATATATATATATATATATATAAAATAAATAAAATAAAAATTGAAAAAAATATATATATATATATTTTTTTTTTTCCTCCTGATGCCTTGAAGTGAGAATGATCCTTGGAGCTGCTTTGTTGGCTTGGTCAAGGGGGCTCGCTCTGTGGGTTTCATTTTGTAAGACATTTTCTTCAATAATTAAAGGAGATTTTTGTGTCCATTCTCCCAACCATGTCCATTCCCACCCCCCTGAAACACAAATCCGTCGAGGGTTTGGGGAGGAGGAGAAAAATGGCACGGTACTCTTTAATTCCCACTGATACTTCATAAACAAAATATGCCCAGGCTATGAAATGGCCTGGGCATATTTTGTAAAATTATATATGTATTAAGTATAACGATTGCCTAATTATGAGCTCTGCCATTGCTAGTAAGCTGGTAAGGGTGAAGTAGAGCTGGTAGGAATTTGGGAAGGAATTAGAGGTCTGAAATGAAGGAATTTAGGACACCAAAGACAAACCACATCTAACAAGATTAACGATAACAGTGATACCTGACATACATTAGGCACCTGTCATTTGCCAAGATTATGTCACTTAAACTCAACTCTGTGAAGTAAATACTGTTACTGTCTTGGAAAGGTTGGACAACATGTCCCACTTGTATGGTGAGTGAGGGCAAGACCCTGGGTCTGAATGTAGGGTCCTGATTCTAAACCCCAGGAACCCCCTGATTCTGAAACCCTAATCCTAACCCTAATCTCCACTTCTTTGGGCTGCCTCTGAGTCTGCATGGCTCTTAATGGCAACTCTGATCAGTCCCTAAAACAGGTCACTTCGAGAAAGAAAAGAACAAGTATGTACCATTGTTTGGCATTATAGAGACAACCACAGGATTGAATTTAGGATGAGTAGGCATTCTTTTCCTCTTAACTCAGAGAAATCAAGAAGGAGCCACTTTGATTTTGTTCCCCAGACAGTGTTTAGAATGCTTAATCACCCAAGAGAAAGGATGAGCCCCAGGCTGAGGCTTTACCGCCAGTCCTCACCAAGGATGGGTCCTGCCCCTCACTTTACTCATTTGAGGCTTTGTCTGAAAACTGCATGATGATTAAGGTTTGGGTGATTCCAAAGTGCATAACAATCACCCATTCAAAGCCTCTTAGTGTGTTAATAAGTATATATCCAGACTCCTGGGTGGCTCAGCCGGTTGAGCCACCCAACTTTTGGTTTCGGCTCAGGTCACGACCTCAGGGTAATAGAATCGAGTCTTGCATAGGGCTCCAGGCTGGAGGGAAGTGTGCTTGGTATTCTCTCTCTCTCTCTCTCTCTCTCTGCTCTGTCTTTCCCCAGTTCATGCACTCTCTAACTCTCTCTAAAATAAATATATAAATCTTTAAAAAAATATATATATATATATATACATGTATCATTTAACTGCAAAATAAGTGCAGTAAGACCAACAAGCCCCCAGGACAGATGGACAGGTCCTAAATACTCCATGCTTTATGGTCAATCACCAGGCATCAAATCCAGAATCCAGAATGCTGGGGGATTCCTGACCTGGGGTCTAGACATAGAAAGAGTAATCTGGTTCATTTCAAATGAAAAAACAAAATAATTTTGTGTTCAGTGTGCAAATAGAGCTGGGGTGGAAAAAATATGAAAACAAATCCTATTCAAAATCTTTAGGGTGTGAGTTTTGAAGAAGGTAGAAGAACTACGTATGAAGAAGGTAGAAGAACTACGTATGAAGAAAATGGTCCCTCCTTGTATTACCCAAGCAAGGGCTCCCTCTACTGGAAATCAATTTTGAAACTGGTAAAATTGTAACTGATTCCTTGAAATGCCTATTTCGTGGTGAAACAAGAAAAGCACCCATAATTTAAACTTTCAAGACTGACATCACCTGTCTACCTAGGTAATGATAGCTTTTCACATTCTTTTGAAGCCAAGGCACTGATTTAGTAAAAGAATATTCATTTGCTTTAGGGTGAATAAGAGGAATACAGAAAGATGCTATAAATCTTAGGAAAATGCTCCTTAAAAATGTTTGTTGTTGTTGTTGATATTCTTAATTTGGCAGAGCTATAAAATCATCCTGGGAAATACCTAATGGAGCCCAAAGGAAAAAAATGACTGAAAGGCATAATTTTTCACTCAACACCCTCATGGGCAATGAAGGAAATGTTTTTTTGGCTGCAGTCCATATGAGATGTGGACTTACTGTATATTTCTCAGAGGTTTAGGTCTTGACTAATGGTGTAGGCACCCCAAGGTGATTGCTATACATCTCCAACTCTTAAACCTCCATGCCTGCCCAGTACAGACCAGCACATTGAAGGTTTTATATATACATCAGCCTCTGATGTAGTCATAAAGCACAGGAACTTTAAAATCATATGTTGCCTACTTCTTGGCTCCATTTGGAATTTTTTTATTAAAAGGACCAATACAAATTCCAGACAATATCCATTGGATATTGTAAACATGTAGAGTTAAATTTTGGAATCCACTTACTAGATTGTGAATGACTGAGTCTAAAAGACATTATCAAGGGGCACCTGGGTGGTTCAGTTGGTTAAGTATCTGCCTTTGGCTCAGGTCCTGGGATCACATGAGGCTCCTTGCTCAATGGGGAGCCTGCCTCTCCTTCTCCCTCTGCCACTCCCCCTGCTTGTACTCTCTGGCTCTATCTTTCTGTCAGATAAATAAATAAAATCTTTAAAAAAAAAAGTCATTACTGATTGTGTCAAATCAATAGGTCAGTCAACTGTACATTGTCTTACAATTCCCAGCAGTCATTTGCACAAAAGTATACACACCATGAACATGGCAAAATGCGTAGAAAGCCAGTCTTCCCATATAGTGAGCAACAAAACAAACTGACATTCTCTCTGGACAGACTGAGTTCATACCATGTTTTCATCCTACACACACACACAACACTCATGCACTCTGACCAGTTGAACAACCCTGAACATCCCAAAGTGAAAAATCACAATGCAATTCAAAAAAGTCACTGAGTACCTTCTGTCAATTCCATGAGAAATTTGTAAGCAAGCAAAGTCGAAAAGACTATAAAAGGAAAGAGGGTAAGAAGTGCTCACAGAAAAATAACATTTTTGAGTGTGAGTTAAGGAGTTTATTCATTTTCACATTGAACTGGAGACCCATGACTCTATTAACAATTTGATTTTGGTTACAAAACAGTTTTGTTGTGGAGAAATGTTCTCCCTCACAAAGAATATAGACTTGTTCCCCTACATCTATTATAATAGATAATAAACAAAAACGTGAAAAGTTGAAATGAATAGACTATATTAAAATACTGTTTTATAGCCAGCTTTTTTCATTTTATAATGTATTCTGATTGTTCGGTTTTATAAATATTCTTCTATTACAACATTTCATTTTTAATAGCTGATATTCTAGCTTATGGATGTGTCACAATTATTTATACTGTTTCTTATTTTTCTAAGTTTTCTACTATAAATACATGTCAAATTAATATCTTTGACCCTAAATCTGCACACAGCTTTGATTATTCTTTTAAGAGTAAAATCCATACTGTAGGATTACCAGGGCAAAGGATATTTTCATATGTAATAATTTTGATATATATTAGCAAATTGCCTCCCAGAGAAGCTGTACCAGTTTATGATTCTATACTAACTTCTCTTTTCCAGCTTTGTAGGTCAAAAAAAGGGGGTAAGGATTTTTTTTTTTTTTTAGAGAGAGAGAGAGAGGGAGGAAAGGCAGGGGTAGGAACAGAGGGAGAGAGAGAATCTCAAGCAAGCTCCACAGCCAGTGCAGAACCCCACAAAGGGCTCAATCTCATGATCCTCATGTCATGACCTGAGCCAAAATCAAGAGTTGGACACTTAACTGATTGAGCCACCCAGGCACCCCTAACTTTTATTTTTTTATTCATATTTAGCATTTTTATTACTTCTTATTTACAAATTATGTGCTTATAACATTCACCCATTTTGGTGTGTTTATTTCTTAGCTACTGGCAAGAAATTTTTGTATGCAACATCAAAAATAAGAACCCATTGACATGTGTTAGAAACATTTTCCCATTCATTTACTCATGCAACAAATATTTAGTAAGTGCCTACTATGTGCAAAGATATATACTAAACCCCATAAGCAAAATGAGAAAAAATCAGTAGTCTTTAAAGGATGAAAAAATATGCCTGCTCATAGGATCCTAAGATTCCACAATGAACACCAGCAGACAACAGTATATCTAACATTATGGGGAGAAATCTGTGAACCACGCATTTTCTATACAGCCAATTTATGTATTCAGGTGACAGAGGTCATTCTGTTATTCACAGCTTCAGAAAACACTGTGCCCATGTCCCCTTGAAAAGTTAGTTGAAGATGTCCTCCAACAAACCATAAAGTGAACCTCATTGATGAATTCAAGAATGGGGAAGGCATGGTATAAAAATATTGGGTGAGCTCAAAAACCGTGAGAACAGTCACAAATAATTACTGATACAGTTTCAAAATTACAAAAATCAACTTCCAAAAAACCCTCCAGAGCAATAATTGTTAAAAATAATAAGCAAGATTAAGCATCCCAATACCTAGGAAGAGATCATTGTAAAGAATACGTAGTCTACACCAAGAGGGGCTATTAAAAGATGCTAAATGGTGGGCGCCTAGGTGGCTCAGTCCATTAAGTGAACAACTCTTGATGTTGGCTTAGGTCATGATCTCAGGGTAGTGGGGTTGAACCTCACATGAGGCTTCCCACTGAGCATGGAGTCTGCTTGGGACTTTCTGTCTCCCTCTCCTTCTGCCCCTCCCCACACACCCCCTACCCTACTTGTGCACACACGTACCCACAGATTCCCTTGCTTTCTCTCAAATAAATAAATAAAATCTTAATTAAAAAAAGATGCTAGATATTAAAGATAAAGTAAAGTCATGTGCAAAGGTTATTTTGAAGGACTAAAACTAAAAGGAAGTAGGATGGAAATGCTCTATTCATACAAAATAGAATCCAATGCAAAAAAAAAAATTGATTAGGACAAATAGGGTTGTGTTATATTCTAAAGAGTATAATTCAGATGGAGATAAAACTGTAATACTTCTTTATACAGCAAATGTTAGAGTATCAATGTAAATAAAGCTAGAAATTATTAGAGATCTGAGGAAGAATTGGCAAAAATAAATAAGAAACTGAGTGAATGAAAACAAGAAGTGAAAAGCAAGAAAAATAAGAATCCTCTTGAATTAGAAAAAACTATGTCAGATTGATCAAAAAATATATTTTTTAAGAAAATAAGAGAGGGAAACCACCACCACAACTAATCAAAGAAAAGAAAACACACATGTGTAAAATTAAGACAGTTGCTACAGGCTGTTTTAAATTTTTATTAGAAAAGCCTGTCTCACCTTAAAAAGTAAATTAGAAAATCTGAAGAAAATAGACAATTCCTAGAAAATGTATAAATCATCAAAATGAATGAAGAGTTCAAACACTGAAATAGGAAACAAATTGGGAAACAGAAATTTAAGGAAGAATGCAGAGTGCTATTCCATAACTGGTAGGATCTCTTCACAAGAGCCAGAGAATTTTTGCTGTTGAGTACATCTCATCTTCAAAAAAAACCCAGTAACACCTATACTACAGAAGTCCCATAAGGAAACATAATATTCTTCATTCCTGTGACAGCCCTTACATAGCCCTAAGATTAAAACTTATTGAAGAAAGCACATAAGAAACTTAAAAATCAATTTAATTTATAAATATGAACACCAAAAAAGCCTTGATAAAATGCTATTAAAATCTGTCAAGATGGGAGAGGAGCAGGCGAGGCAGAGGAGTAGGTGACTAAATTTCATCTGGTCCCAGGAATTCAGCTAAACAGTTATCAAACCATTCTGAACACCTATGAACTCAACAGGAGATCGAAAAGAAAAGCAGCGATTCTATCAACAGAAAAACAACCACTTTCTGGAAGGCAGGACATGGGGAGAAGTGAATCAATCAGAGGTAATATTTGGGAACATAGACCACAGGGAGAGGGGCCAACTCCTGGCAAGTGACAGAGCAGCAGAGCGCAAAATCAGAACTTGTACAAGTCTGCTCTGCAGAGGGATGTCACTCCAGAGGCTAAACAGGGGGTGGAGCCCTCGTGGGGACAGTTTGGTCTCAGGACCCACCAGGTCACAGAAAGACGGGGGGTATCTGAGTGTGGCAGAGCTCCCAGGTATCAGAGCAGGAAAGCCAGCAGCAGAGACAGAGCTGAGGGGCAGCTCTCAGCTCCAGGTTACCTTAAACCATGATCCAAGGCACAGCCTGGCTACTACCCTTTGAGCAGTGACCCCACAAGTGGCAGATCCAGGAGCCTCACCTTCCTCTTCGGGAGGAGCGGCGTGGGATCGCAATGCAGGAAGCAGCTGGGTTTGGAGACTCCAAATGGGGCCAGGCGCCGGAGATAGAAATGCTTGGTCACAGGCCGGTTGAGCACGGAGTGTGGCTGAGATAGGAGATAGGAGGGAGATAGGAGGGATTGACTGCTTTTCTTCGAGGGCACACTGAGGAGTGGGGCCCCAAGCTCTTGGCTCCTCTAGCCAGAGATTGGGAGGCCACTATCTTCATTCCTGTCCTGCAAAGCAGTAGGGAAAGAATTCAGGGGACAAAAGCTCCTGATAGCAAACCCAAGCAGATTGCTCAGCCTGGCCGCTGGTAAGGTGGTGCAGTTCCCCTTCAGGCAAAGACATTTGAGAATCACGGCAGCAGGCTCCTCCCCCAGAAGACCAGCAAGAACATCCAGCCAAGACCAAGTTCACCCATCAGTGAGAACAGCAGAACTCCAGCGCTAGGGGAAAGCAATACATGGAATTCATGCCTTTTCCCCCATGATTCTTTAGTCTTTCAAAGTTAAATGTTCTTAATTTTCATTATTTTTTCTCTTTTTCTACTTTTTTTGAATTTTTCCTCTTTCCTATTTTAACCAATTTTAACTATTTTATCATACATAAGGCTGATGAATCACAGACCTGTACCCCTGAAACAAATAATACATGATATGTTAATTTTAAAAAATTGGGGGGGTGGGTTTTTTTCTACCTTTAATTACTATGATAAATCCTAAAAATAGTTTTCTTAGTACTGACTTGTCCATTTTTATTAATGGAATAAAAGCTACCTTTTCACTATTCATTTGACAAATTGTTTTGACAGATTTATTTTTAATTAACATGTAATGTATTATTTGTTTCATGGGTACAGGTCTGAGATTCTTCAGTCTTGCATAATTCACAGCACTCACCACAGCACATACCCTCCCTGATGTCCAACACCCAGCCACCCCATCCCTCCCACCCCTCTCCCCTACAGTAACCCTCAGGGTTTTTTTCTGAGATTAATAGTCTCTTATGGTTTGTCTCCCTCTCTGGTTTTGTCTTGTTTCATTTTTCCCTCTCTTCCCCTATGATTCTCTGTCTTGTTTCTCAAATTCCTCATATCAGGGAGATCATATGATAATTGTCTTTCTCTGATTGAGTTATTTCACTTAGCATAATACCCTCTAGTTCCATCCACATCATTGCAAATGTCAAGATTTCTCCTTTTTGATGGCTGCATAATATTCCACTATATATGTATATACCACATCTTCTTTATCCATTCATCTGTCAATGGACATCTAGGCTCTTTCCATAGTTTGGCTATTGTGGACATTGCTGCCATAAACATTCAGGTGCACATGCCCCTTCAGATCACTACATTTGTATCTTTAGAGTAAATACCCAGTAGTGTGATTGCTGGGTCATAGAGTAGCTCTATTTTCAACTTTTTGAGGAGCCTCCATACTGTTTTCCAGAGTGGCTGCACCAGCTTGCATTCCCACCAGCAATGTAGAAGGATTCCCTTTTCTCCATATCCTCGCCAACATCTGTTGTTTCCTGACTTGTTAATTTTAGCAGAGTGTACTAAAATTCTGACTGGTGTGAGGTGGTATCTCACTGAAGAAAAACCAGGGTTCTTGATAAAGACTGAAAATATTTAGTAACATTTAATATAAATTCTTGGTTAAAATTCCTATTGAGAATCAAGAAATATGTACTTATTGAAATAAATTATCTTTAAATAAATTAACAATAAGCACTAGCATTCTCATTAAATTCAGAAAAAAATAAAATGATGTCTACTTCACAGCTCTTATCTGGCCTGTTCTGAAAGTTTTAGATGATCAATAATGTGATCAAAGATCTAAGAACTATAAATACAGAAAGGGAAAAAGAGGCACATTATCTCATTTTTCTATTTTTGCCTATGCACTGATTACCTGTGTGAAAAGTCAAGATAACCAATTGAGAAATGTTGAAAATAATAAGACAGTTCTGCAAGGGAACCAAGTATAAAACTGGTTAAGAAAATCCAGTAGTTTGGGGTACCTGGGTGGCTCGGTTGGTTAAAGTCTCTGCCTTCACCTCAGGTCATGATGTCAGGGTGCTGGTATTCAGTCCTGCATCGGGCTCTCTGCTTAGCGGGGAGCCTGCTTCCCCCCCTCTCTCTGCCTGCCTCTCTGCCTACTTGTGATTTCTCTCTCTGTTAAATAAATAAATAAAATCTTTAAAAAAAAAAAAAAAGAAAGAGAAGAAAAGTCAGTAGTTTTCCAAAATGTCCACAAAAAACAACAATAAAATACAGTGGAATTAAAATAATTCACAAAAATCAGAAAACATGTAATTGTGTAAAAAAATAGAATTCATATAAAAATGTAGGATCAGTATAAAGAAAGCAAAATATGTTATTAAAGTATAAACTAAGAACTGAATGATTAGCATTCACTCATACTCTGCACTTTGTTGGGGAGAAAAATTTCTCCCTCTAACCGAGGTCTTCCAGCAGAACTAAGAATTAAATTTAGATGAGATGGGTTAACAATAGACGAAAAACCCGAAGTTTTATTACACATGCCTGGAGGTCCAATGATGACACTGATACCTAAAGAAATGACAAAAGCAGACAGCTTTTATACATTTGAGGCAAAGACACAGTAAGTTTGTGAGAAATGTATATAACAAGGAAAACAGGTATAGGGAGTTTCATTAAGGAACATCATTAAGGAATTCTAATGCAGAATTTGGGCTGAGTTAGTAGATTAGCAAAAAAGTAACAAAGTTTGTTTTTACAGATTTCTTAGCTTTTAAAGTCTCTATCTCTGATGGTAAGGATGTCTTTTCCTTAATGGAGGGAGGGAGCTTTTCACATGGGAGGTGTATTTCCTGCTTTCAGGGTGACAGAGAAGGGTCTGCGTGTCCTTCCTCTATGGGCTATTGTTTAAGTAACTTCTACTAAAAATAATCAGTATGCCAGGGCCACCTAGGTGGCAAAGTCCATCAAACATCCAACTCTTGATTTTGGCTCAAGCTGTGATCTCAGTGTCCTGAGATTGAGCCCCATGTCTGGCTCTGAGCTCAGCATGGAGTCTGCTTGAGATCCTCTCTCCTCTCCCTCTGCCCCTCCTGCTTGTGCATGCTCTTTCTCTCCCTCAAATCAATAAATAAATCTTTAAAACAATAAAATAAAAGAATCAACATGACGAAGTGGCACATTTGGGGGCAGCCTGGCTGGCCTTGATCCCTACGACCTGCGTGGGATGATAGCGATTTTCTCCCAACTAAAATTTATAAATTTAACATAAACTCTTTCAAAGTAAATAATCGTTTTCAAAATAAAAGGGCCTTCATGTACAGCAGCTTCTAGCAGCCCCATTCTCCTGGCTGCAAACTACTGAAAAATCTGGATAAAATTTTTCAAAATCTGTTCGAAAGCATTGTTGTGACACCAAGGCCACCAGGATTTGAGCCAGGAGATCAGAGAAAATAAAACCCAGTGAGGTGCACCCACCACTAATTCTGAATTTCCCCTTAAGAGGTTTGCAAACTAATAAGCAGCAGACCAAGAGATTGAAAAGCTGTCTAAAAGCAGATGCTAAGGGCAGAAAGACTAAGCCATTCTCAGCACTTTGAAGAATTGCAGACAACTGGAGTTTAGCGTTTACTAAGATGTGAGGGTACAAGACCCTGGAGAGAAAAGAAATGGGAACAAGGACTCCCACATCTTAAACTGCTATCCCCACTCTGTGCACTTGACATTCTGTAAATGGTCCACACCCTGAGCCTGAGCCCACAGGCAGAAAGCAGCTAAGAGGATGGTTTCTGATCCAAACTCCATTTGTATCAATTCCTGAGATTAAAATGTTTCTCAGAAGAGCTCCAGGATGGAAAATAAGTGTCATCCAAACAATCCCCTGGGGAAACCCGAGATTCTGTTAGTGAAGAAATATGTTAACTGTCCATCTTCAACATCCTGTCTTGCTTTTTAGTGCTCGGAAAGAATAAGATTCTTGTCCTTTTTTTTTTTTTTTTTTTTTAAGATATTTTTTTTTTTTTTTTTTTTTAAGATTTTATTTATTTGACAGAGAGAGATCACAAGTAGGCAGAGAGGCAGGCAGAGAGAGAGGAGAAAGCCGGCTCTCCATGGAGCAGAGAGCTCAATGTGGGGCTCGATCCCAGGACGCTGGCATCATAACCTGAGCTGAAGGCAGAGGTTTTAACCCACTGAGCCATCCAGGCACCCAAGAATCTTGTCCCTTAAAAAAAAAAAAAAACCACGAAAATAAAAGCTGTATTACTTTTCAAACAGGAAGAACAGACTTAATGAGAGATCTACCAACAGCTGGGACAGACAGTGGTCTCTTTTCTTTCCTATTAACAGTTTTATTGATATATAATTATCCTAGAATACAACTGACCCACTACAGTGTACAATTCCTTGGTTTTTAGTATATTCAATTCTGTGGAAAGACAGTCCATTTTAGAACATTTTCATCACCCCAAGAGGAAACATGGTACCTGGGAGTTATTCCAACCCTACCCCATTACATTCTCATCCCCCCTTCCCCGGTCTTAAAGAGTCACTGATCTTTCTGTCTCTGTAGCTTTTCCCACTCTGGACTTTTGAAGAAATTGACTTATATAGTTTATAGTCTTTTGTGACTGACTTCTTTCATCCCATATAAGGTCTCCAAGGTTCGCCTGTGTTGTAGCATATAGCAGAACATCGTATCTTTGTGTGAACAAATAGCATTCCGGCAGGTGGGTATAAGACTTATTGCTTATCCATTCATCAGGGAATGGACATTTGGGCTGTTTCCACATTTTGGCTGTTATAAATAATACTGCTATAAACACCCATGTATTTATATGTCTGCCTTTTGTGTGTTGATGTCTCTCAGGTATATTCCAGGGACAGAAATCACTAGGTCATATGGTAACTCTATCTTTAATCCTTTGAGGAAATGATAGGATGTTTTCCAAACCAGTTGCACCATTTACATTGCTTCCATCAGTCTATGAGGCTACACTTTCTCTACAGGCTCACCAGCATGTGTCATTAGCAGGCTTTTTGGTTTTAGCTAACCTAGTAGGGGTGAATTGGTATCTCATTGTGGTTTTGATTTTCATTTCCTCAATGACTTACAATGCTAGGCATTTGAGTGTGGAGTATTTGCTTGCCATTTATATTTTGTCCTTGGACAAATTTCTTTTCTTTTTTTTTTAAGATTTTATTTATTTATTTGACTGATCACAAGGAGGCAGAGAGGCAGACAGAGAGAGCAGGGAGGAAGCATGCTCCCCACTGAGCAGAGAGCCTGATTTGGGGCTCAATCCCAGAACCCTGAGATCATGACCTGAGCCGAAGGCAGAGGCTTTAACCCACTGAGCCATCCAGGTACCCCCCTTGGACAAATTTCTATTCACTCATATTTTAATTGGTTTATTTGTCTTTTTATTATTGAATATAAGGGTTCTTTATAAATACATTCTGGATACAGGCTCCATATCAGATATATGACTTGCAAATATTTTCTTCTATCCAGTGGTTTGTCTTTTCATTTTTTGATAATGTCCTTTGAAACACAATAGTTTTTCATTTTGATGACATCCGATTTATTGATTTTTTTTTCTTTTGTTGCTGGTGATTTTGGTGTCATATCTAAAACTCTTTGCCAAGATCAAGGTCATGAAGATTATTCCTAAATTTTCTCCCCTACTAAGAGTTTTGTAGTTTTAGATCTTTAATTTAGGTCTTTCACCCATATTGAGTTAATTTTTTATGCACTGTTGGAGTGCCTGGGTGGCTTAGTCATTTAAGGCTCTGAACAGCCTTCAGAGCAAGGTCATGATCCCAGGGTCTGGGCATTGAGCCCTGCATCAGGCTCCCTGTTCAACTGGGAGCCTCCTTCTCTCTCTCCCTCTGCCTACTTGTGCTCTCTCTCTCTTTCTCTCTGTTTGTCAAATAAATAAATAAAATATTTTTTTAATTTTTTATGTGCTGTTAAATAAAAGTCCAACTTAATTATTTGTATGTGAATAGTTAGTTGTTCAAGCACTGTTTGTTGAAAAGACCATTCTTTTCCCCAGTAGGTGGTATGAGCACCCTTGTCAAAATTCAGTTGATCATAGAACATGGTCAAATATATGTGAGCTTATGATATATGATCATAGAAATGTGGGTTTACTTCTAGACTTTCAACCTGATTCCATTGATCAATATGTCTATTTTGGGGCTAGTAATGACTATCTTGATTACCATTGCTTGTGTAGTAAGTTTTAAAATCAGGAAGTGAGAATTCCTCTTACCATTTTCTTTTGCAAGATTATTTTGGTTATTTTGGATTTCCAGTCATTCCATTTGAATTTTAGAAAGAGCTTATGAGTTTCTATAAGGAAATCAGCTGGGATTCTGATGGTAATTGTCCTGAAAATGCAGAACAATTTAGGAGCATTCCCATCTTAACAATGTTAAATTATCTGATCCATGAACATGGGATATCTTTTCAATTATTTAGGTCTTTTTCAATGTCTTCATTGATGTTCTATAATTCTCAAACTATAAACTTGTGCACTTTTTTTGTTAAATTTATTCTTCAGCATCTTATCCTTTTTTGGGTGCTATTCTAGGTGGAATTGTTTTCTTATTTTTATTGTTTAATTATTCATTGAAAATATAGAAATACAATCAATTTTTATACATTGGAATTGTGTCCTGCCAATACCATGCCATGAATTTTCTGAATTCATGAATTAGTTCTAAATTTTTTATTGGATTACTTAGGATTTTCTATATACAAGATCATTTATCTGTGAATAGAGATAGTTTTAGTCTTCCATTTTAATCTTGGTGCAATTTTTTTTACCTAATTTGCCTAACTGTCCTAACTAGAACCTCCAAGTTAATGTTAAATAGAGGTTATAAGCACAGACACCTCTGTCTTGTTCTTGATTTTAGAGGAAAAGTATTCAATAATTTAGCAATAAATACGATGTTAGGTGTGGGTTTTTTTTTTTTTTTTTTATAGATGTCCTTTATGAGGTTGAGGATATTTTCTTATTCCTAGTTTTTTGGGTGTTTTGTCATAGAAGAGCATTGGATTTTGTCAAATGCTTTTTCTGAGTCTATTGATTGGTGTGTCATGATTTTTGCCTTATTGTGCTTTTCAACAACGTAATTTCCATTTGTCCTTTTTCATAATTTCCATATTTTTATTTATATTCTTTATCTGATGCAACATTGTTATCATACCTTCAGTATCATACCTTCAGTTACTTCTTTAATCATGATTTCTTTTGTTGTGTGAATATGTTTACAATGACTGCTTTAAAGCCTTTTTCTGATAAATCTGACACTGGCCTCATTCATAGATAGTTTTTCTTTCTTTTTTTTTTTTAAAGATTTTATTTATTTATTTGACAGACAGAGATCATAAGTAGGCAGAGAAGCAGTCAGAGAGAGAGAGGAGAAAGCAGGCTCCCTGCTGAGCAGAGAGCCCAATACGGGGCTCGATCCCAGAACCCTGGGATCATGACCTGAACGGAGGGCAGAGGCTTTAACCCACTGAGCCACCCAGGCGCCCCTCATAGATAAGTTTTTCTACTTTTTTCTAGTGTATGGGTAGTACTTCCTGTTTCTCTGCATGCCTCATATTTTTTTTGTTGAAAACTAGATATTTTAGATAATTTATTGTAGATGAGATATTTTAGATAATATATTGTCCCTACTCAGGAGTTTGTTACTGTTTAATTATAGGCACATCTCAGAAATACAATGTGTTCAGTTCCAGACCACCACAATAAAACAAATGTCACAGTAAAGCAAGTCAAATGCTTTTTCTTTGTTTCACTGTGCATATAAAAACTGTGTTTACCCTGTACTGTAGTCTACTAAGTGTGTGACGACATCATGTTTGAAAAACCTAATGTATATACTTTAATTTAAAATACTTGTTTTCTGGGTGTAGTGCATAAACAATGAATTCTGGAACACTGAAATTTAGAAAATAAATAGAAATTCTTTTAAAAAATTAAAAAAAAATACCTGGTTGCTAAAACATGTTATCATCTGAGGTTTCAGCAAGTCATAAGCACTGGTCACAGATCACCATAAAAAAATATAATTGTGAAAAAGATTGAAATTTTGCTAAAATTACCAAAATGTGACACAAAGATGCAAAGTGAGCAAATACTATTGGAAAAAATGGCGCCAATAGACTTGGTCAATGCTCTATGCCACAAAGCTTCAGTTTTTAAAAAATACAAGATCTGCACAATAAAACGAGGTATGCTTGTATTTGGTAACTAACTAGATCTTTTTTTTTTTTTTTTTTTTTTTTTTTTGGCTTGTTTGGAGATTCTAGCAGAGGAGCACAGCTACTCGTATACCCTTGACGGAAGAACGGTCCTCTCCTCTATCAGGGAAGGTCACCCTCTTTGACCAAGCACGCAGCTTCAGGAGGGACGCACGTGGAGCGGTGAGAGAGAAAGGGGACACCCGCATAGCCAGCCAGATCGGCCAAATCAACCCTGGCGATCAATGGGGTGACAGATATCGCAGCCAGATCGCCCTCACGTCCATAACTAGATCATTTTAGTGAGGCGTCTGTCTTTCCTCCCAGCAGTGCTCAGCCTCCGATGTTGTTCCTCAGAGAGGCACCGCTTTGGAACCCTCACTCTCATCCTGGGATGACAGGGATTCAGCAGGCTTTTCTTACTCTCTTTCCCAGATCATGTCACACTGTTAGACCCCATTAATTTATTGCTGGTTTCTCTATTGTTTTCAATAATGCCCTGAGTCATAAATTGATCTACCGATTAATCCAGTCGCATTCCAACTCTTTGGAAGGAACAGTTTCTGAAGCCAGGGTGTGATTTTTTTGTTCTGATCCCAGAGGGTTCCTCCTACCCAGACTATTCCCTTGTTCTCTCCTGCAAACCAGGCGGCCAGCATTTTAGCCTGTATCTTGAATCTCCTCCCAACTGCCTTCCCTCAGCACTTCCACCATCCTTGTGGCCTGAACTTCACTCTCTGGAGTAGGTGTGGTTTGCTCCTGGGAAAGAGAGGAGAAACTATCTTTTTGTGGATGTTTCTCCACCCAGGCAAAAATTTCTGAGCCAGGGCTCAGTGAGGAGGGTGTAGGTACACAGCAAAATATGATGCATAATTCTGAAAGCATGAAACCAAGCTCATTAAAAATAATGAGGTATATGCTGATGTAGAAAGATCTCCAATGTATGTTATTAAATGAAAAGAACACCATGGTAGTAGTAACTTGGTCCCTTTGGGGCACATTTTTCAAATACTTAGATGGGTGTATATATGTGGTCATTGTCTTTTTATGTGGAAGACATCATAAGCCATGTCTTATGGGTTATCTTTGGCAAGAGACTATGGGGAGGTAGGAAAGAGGTTTTCCCATGTTATTTTCCCCTCCAGATGTCTCTAGGATGTTATGATCCTAGATATGTATTACTTTTTTTTTTTTTTTTTTAATGCCAAGAGCATTTCCCAGGTGGGGACATTTGGGCCACTTTTGGTTTTCTGCTTTATTCTTATGTATATAAATTTCTAAATGTTAGGTCGATGTTATACAGGAAGGTTTGTGAAATGAAAGTGTACTTTTCAATGTATAAGCTTGTGAAGTGACACTCCTAGTTTTCCCAATCACCTATGTCTCACGTGCACCTGGTGGCCATCTTGTCACCCAACCCTGTCTATGCAAGTCACAAGCAGAGTTAGCCCATCACTACTGAAAACGAAGAAAGGGGGAAGCCCTCCTGTCAGAGCTGTCCAAAGACCCAAGAGCATGAGGTTCCTGAAGGTGGGTTCATTCATACCCTTGCTCCTCAAAGTGTGGTCCGTGGAATGGCAGCATCAGCGTCACTTTAGGCACAAATCAGAAATGAAGAACCTCAGTCCCCATCCCAGACCTATGGAACCAGATCTGCATTTGGAGGATTCCCAGGTGATTCATAACCACAGTGAAGTCTAAAAAACATTTCACAGGCTCCTGGTTTATCATCCCCCACTATGCACTGGGATCACCTGCAGGGTCCTTTAAATCTGTTGAGGCGGGGTGGGTCCCAGGACAGACAGAAAGAATCCACATCTCTGGGGTAGCCCTTGCATGGGAGACTCTAATGTGGGGGCCTGGGATTTCGAATTCCCCGGAACAATCAATATCTCTTTTCAATACACCTCGAACATCGCATCTGTCATAATCACTGATTTACAGAGGGTTTTCTGTCTACTGCTCACTACACTAATAAGCACTTTATATTTTCCGTCGCTTTTTAATCTCTACAATCCCATAAATTGGGCATTGGCATGTCCATCTTATAGATGAGAAAATGAAATCTTAGAGTTGGTCTGACCCCAGTCTTCTGCAGCTGGTAAGGGAGAGAGGGCAGGTTCAAATCCAAGGAGCCTAATCAGTTTGTCCTTCATTATGATATAGTTGTGTGCCTGTGCCTCTCACAAAAATATTACCCTTTGTGATCCTAGGGGCCCCTGGGTGGCTCAGTTAGTTAAGCATCTGACTCTTGGTTTAAGCTCTGGGTCCTGGGATCCAAGCCAGTGTTGGGCTCCATGCTCAGCATGGAATCTGCTTGAGATTCTCTGTCTCTCCCTCTGTCCCTCTCTCCACTCATGCTCTTTCTCTCTAAAATAAATAAATTATATCTTTAAAAAAATATATGTGATCATTTCCTGACCTCTGGTGCCTAGTTCAGTGTCGGTGCTTAATGAGTATCAGAGCAACGCCGAGTGGATCGTAAGCTTGATGTTTTGCACGTGTGCGATATAACATCGATGGGTAAAAATATCCACAGGTGAGACACAGCCCAGAACCCCAGAGCTAGATGACATGGTCAGCCCGTGCCCTCCCTCAGGACCCCATCAGGAACTTAGTTGATGCCTACTAATGTTTTGTTTTGTTTTTTTTAAAGATTTTATTTATTTATTTGACAGAGCGAGATCATAAGTAGGTAGAGAGGCAGGCAGAGAGAGAAGAGGAGGAAGCAGGCTCCCCGCCGAGCAGAGAGCCCGATGCGGGACTCGATCCCAGGACCCTGAGATCATGACCTGAGCCGAAGGCAGAGGCCCAACCCACTGAGCCACCCAGGCGCCCAATGCCTACTAATGTTTTATCTGGAAGTCTGGCCTCCAGTCATCATCCGGTGATTCCTTCATCTGACCTCCCCCTTCTTTTAGAGGATAGGGGTGTGCACAGCCCATGCCAACATTTCCCATATGTTAGGTGAATGCATGACATGCTTCCACAGTCCCCTGTGCAGTTCATCAGAGAAGAGAGCGCGGGAGAGAGGGTTGAGTTAATGAACACTCAAGTCCCTTCCAGCCCATTTACAGTTTGTTTCAGCTGCGATTCCTCGTCCTCCCCAAAGAGCAGACATCTGCACAGGCTTACAGAAGGCACGATGTGCTCCCTGTCACCTGCAAGAAAGCCAAAAGCCAACCTAGACCATGAGCCCAATCTTGGTTTCCGCCAAAGCATCTCTTTCCTCCACTCTGAAAGGCAACCCCCACCCCCAAGCCAAGGTCCAAAAAAAACTCCAAGAGAGATCAGTGAGTTACTCTGATGTTTATTTTAATGCATCTTAGTCCACACAGTTGGTATAAAATCAGAAAAAAAGCACAGGCAAAAAAAAAAAGGTCTGGAGTCTTAGCATCAGAAGGGCACCATATTTACATCTATAGTTGGTGGCCAGTACAAGTCATTGCCAGACAGTCCTTGGAGGCAGAGAACAGTCTAGACCCAGCTGAGCCCTGGAAATGCACAGTCCCGGGCGGGGTGGGGGTGGAGGAGGGTCTAGAGCTTGTCCCAATGCTCCGACCGTAAGAAGAATGTGGGAGCGATAAAGGCTGTGTTTATTATTTATCTATTATTGGAATAACTGCAGCCTAGCTAGGTACAAAAGCAGTTATAAACCATTTATATTACAGAGAATTATTTATTCAGGTCTCCATTCTACTTTATGTTGTAAAACCGTTAATTGAATTTCCAGTGAGTGGTTTAGATGATTAGTGATACTAAGGAATGGTAGATATATAGCACCATTTCATGGGTTTCTTGTCACCGATTTCTCATCTCGATATGTGACCGAGACACCCACCGTCAAGGGCAAGCGTTCCGAGGCCACAAGCTGTGTTTTTGCCAAGGGCTCCAGTTTGGGGGTTTCCCGCACGTGAGCGTGAGGCTTCGCACGGGGTTGTGCGCAGCGCCCGTCTCTGTGGGAGAAGCACGGGGCCACCCACAATTTAAGGGTTTTGGCCATTCAGGGTTTCTACCCACACTTTGGTTTTCTCAATGAGGTGGAGCGGAAGGGAGGTATCTTCTTTCTGATAAAAGGGAAGGGGCAAGACGGAGTTATTTCATGACTGGGCAAAACAAAAAGAACGAAAAACAGAGAACGGAAAATACTGAGCTCGATTACACGGTTAGGATGTCAAGTTCCTTAGCTACTTCTTTAAGATTCAACACAAGGCTGATGGTCAACATAAAAAGCAAACAATACTATGTACATATATGTAAAAAGTGTTATAAATAGGTTTTATAAACCATAGATATTATATACATCTTCAGTCAACACTAACCCCCCCCCCTTTCAACTGCTTTCTTTTTTGTTTGGTTTGGGTTTGGGTTTTTTGGCTATCTCTTTTTTTTTTTTTTTTTTTTTTCTGGTTTCTGGTTTCCTTCCTCCCTTCCCCTAGGTATGCTCAGTGCCTCAGACCAGCTGTCTGGGCGCCTCATTCGCGTTTCCGCAAAATCACGTATATGACGCCGCTGAGAAGGGCCAGGGGGAAGGCCACCCAGGCCAGGATGTAGGCAAAGCCATAGGAGTACTCCGAGTTGAAATGCCATTCCGGGTGCCTCACCGTGTAGATGGAGGCCGCGCTCATTACGCACAGACCTGGGGAAAGATAGAGGCAAGTGCGGTGAGGGAGAGGTCACGGCGAGGGGTCCCCGGTCCAACACCCCCAGTGCGGATCCCACACTGGGGGTGTACCTGCCCACACCACTACCTGCTCTTGACTCACACACACTCACAGACACTCACACACACACAAACACACACACACACACACCAGATTGCCCAGTTGTTGGCTGACAACACAGAGAGAGAAGCATATCTGATTCGGGAAGGAACCCACTGCCAGGTTGAGAGGAGGAGTTCAAAGATCTAGAAACACAAAAAGTAATCTGTTCTCTGGTTCCGATCTATGTTGACCTAGACCAGCATCTCCACGGTCCCTTGTCATTTTTTCTGCCCCGTCTCTGTTCCTTTAACTGTCACCAATTCCTAGTCGACAGCAAGAATTTGGGTTGTAGGATAAACCTGCCTAGCTCTTTCCAAGGAAGGCTGGGAAGTCGGCTCCCAGGGTGGGAGCCCTCAGGACCCTGTGAACTGCTCTGCAAGTGGGCCGTGATGCCATCTGAACCAGAAAAGTGAAATGACACTCTGCCACCTGAGTGGCGTGAGGGCCAGAGCACGGGGCTCCAGGCAGAACACAGGGCCCCTTAGCAGGACTGCATTGTATCAGATCGAGTGATCAATGCCTATGGGCATCGCTAGGCTTACAAAGGAATATAGAGGAACAAGAGGAGGACGAGGAAGGACAGGATATGACCAGGAGGCAGAGAGAGGAGGAAACTATCGTTGTGCTTGGTCCCTTCCAACAGTTCCTGGTGCCTCAAGGTTGGGTCTGAACCCCAAAGAGGAGAGGAAGGTTATTGAATACACAGATAAATCAGGAGAACTTTCCCCTGCCTACGTCTGCACCCTTCTGGTGTGGGAAGGACAAGAAAAAGCTCTACCTAGGAGCTCTTGAAGCAGGCCAATTCAAGAGTGATGGTCTATGCCCACAGTGGCAGTCTGCATCCCCCTGAAGGGAGGGAGTCTGGTGATGCCAGCACCCCAGCCCGGAGCTGCACAAAGCCTGCCCTGTTCCCTCTGTTCCCTCCTGAAAACATGGTCTGTGAGAGGCTCTGAGTGGCTTTATTATAAATCCAGCATGCTCTGCGGGATTCCTGTGGTTCCAAAGCTCCCAGTGCCCCAGACCACCTACATCTAACCTCACTGCTATTCAGGCTGCTGTTCCAAGGGACACTGCAACTTTGTTTCAACAAAGTGCATAAGTGGGACTATGTTACATTCACCACCCTGATAAGACTGTCCTTCTCCAAGTCAGAGGAGAAAACTCCCACTCCGCTGGCCCCCGCTAAGAAAGCCACACAATGGTCCTGGAACTACAGTGGGATGCGATCCAGGATCCACTACCTACAGAAAGTTCCAGAGACAGCCAAGATGCCTGCTTGGTGGGGGGGCGGGGGGGGGCGGGGACCAGAGCAGGCAAACTGTCATTCGGGGAAGACAGCCGTTTTGATCTGTCAGGAACACGCTTTATTTGCCCTGAGGCCCGTGATACCCAATTCCCATCCCCCATGGCCCCCAAGGTCACCTCAGCCAAGTACAGATTCGCATCTTTAAGAAAGATTGTGGTTGTCTCTTGGGAGAATGTTGTCCAGACAACATTCGAGAGTTTCTCCCTATCAGGGCGGCTGGACCTACCTAACGAGGGCAGGGCTGTGCAAAGAGAAATGTGACCGAGGGAACAGAGTGTGAGAAGGCCAGGCCGATGCCTGTCACGCTGGCCAGGCTTCCAAATGGGCCATGCGCCTAACTAGCCGCCTCCTGAAAAAAGGCCACGAGAGCTGTGCAGACCAGCCGTGCCTGGATTTCACTGGGAAGGAGTGAGCATTCCATCTGTGACCAAGAGGGACCGAGGGAGGCAGGATTCACAAGCATAGCGACTAAGCAGATGGCCTAGTTTACATGAAATTTGCCTGAGGAACATCTCAGAGGCAGAGGAATTTGCACTTTGCCAGGATTTGCAGTGAGCTGAGCTAACTCACAAAGCCGTGCTTTGTAATTACTGTCGTCAGGAGACTGATGTTTTAGGGGATATGTTATTACAAGGCTGTCTGTCTGTACAGCCCTGGGATATAGGGTAGTTGATGCCACACGACAGTCCCGAAACATTCGTCCCGGTAAGTGGGTGGTAACTGGCTTCCTCACCCACCGGTAGGTGGGGGCGTGGCGATGAAGGTCCCCCACGGGAAAGGTTGCTGTCACATCAGCAAGCTTTGTGCCTTCCTTCCCCACGGACAAGCCATCTGTGCTCTGGGAGTGACAGGGACCTCCTGATAGGCACCTGAGTCCTGAAGGGCAGTCAGCTATCAGTGGGGGCCACTAACCCTGTCCAGACAACATTCGCGAGTTTCTCCCTACCAGGGTGGCTGGCTCTGGAACCAGCTCCCTAAAGCCCCCTTGAAGAGGAGGCCTCAAGTCGCCTTCACAGCAACAGCAACCACGGGTGAGCAATCAGAGCCCCACACCTTCAGACGGGAGCAACCAAGGGGCCAAAGACAAAGCAAGAAATGGCAGGAGGTCTCGAAACTTCCTTATTTCCATTGTGTTTGGCTCTGAACACATGTATTGAGCACCTACTGTGTGCAGGCACTGTTCTGGCTACTGAGGGCACCACGATGGATAAGACATGGCCCCTAGTTTCAGGGGGGACTGTCATTCAGGAGCAGACATGCCCGCAGAAACTTCCAATATGGCCTGACATGATTTCAAGAGAGGGAGAGAGAAATGCATCAGATGATGTCCTGAGAGGATGGACAGGCACAGAGTCCAAACTGGGGGGCCCAGGGAAGCCTGATGGGGGGAGACGGTGCTTGACCCGAGTCTAGAGGGTGTGGAAGAGTTAGGCAGGGGAAGCAGGTCCTGACAAGAATCCCCCAGGACACAGAGAGGGCAGCGTGAGGGGCGGCGGGAGAGCCCTGAGTGGCACATTGAGGAAGTTGTGGTGGGAAGACCGTCCTCAGCCGGGGGGGAAGCATGATCTGCGGTGGGTTTCAGAAAGGTCACTCTGGGAGAAGTGTGGGAAAGGGATTTCGGGGTGGCAATGAGAGGGGACGGGAAGGCGCCCAAGTTGGCTTTTGCACAATGGCTGTGGTGTCAGTCAGGATAAGAAGAGAACAGAAATGGACACAACTTCCACACAGGAATGGACTGGATCTGGGTTAAGGGAGACAGGGGACCCAGCCTGGCATGGCCCCCTGATGAGCTAACTTAGCTCACTGGGAAAACAGGGATGTCTGAAGGGCTACAGGCTAATGGCTGGGAGGAACAAGCCATCAACAGAATCGAAAGGAGCAGAGGAACTCAGGGAGTTAGATCAGTGACCTCCGCAGAAGCCGGAGGGAACCTGGCTAGAGAGTAAACGGGGGGTACGAGGAGCCTCGTGGCGCTGGTTGGAAGAGTGAGCGCCTTCGAGTTCTGCCCCCCCCCCCCCCTCCCCCGGTCTGAGGGTCTTGAGGTAGGGCAGGAAGAGGCTGGGAGCTCCCTTCCTCTGAAAGTGCTGGGCTCTCTGTCTGTCAACGCGGAACCTTCTCTGCCCTGCTGGCCCAGCTTCCGATTTCAGCATCCAAGCGACTCTCACCACCTCGAGAGCTGCCGACCGCATTCCCGGATTCCGACCTGGGCACCGCGAATGCAACGTCTAGAACGGTTCACCCCGATGGGGGCGGTTCCTAAACGTGACATCTGGCTGCTGCTGCCCTTGACCCCTTTGGAATAGGGAGCGCCCTGTGCTGTTCTATTCATCCCCCAAAGTCTTTCGTTCTAAAGCCCTACATCTGTATCCGTCTGTTTGACAGAAGAAACAGAGCAAACAGAACCACTCACTCAGGGGGTCTCCTTTTACCGTCTTCTCTGTTCTTCACGCTAATCACAATATATAGTAACAACACATGTGACCCGCGTTTGATTCTGCCAGTTGGAGAACAATTGCCAGACGGAGTACAATTATCCAGTCATCCAACAAGCGGCTTATTCAGGGCTTTCTATGTGGCGTGCCCGGAGCCCGGTGCTGGGTCCCGAGTCGTTAAATAGAAATCCAAACAGGGGCTCTGTCTTTCAGGTCTGTATCTCTGTGAATTTCCTGATGCTTTCTCATGGAGCGTAACCCAGCCCAGCAGGCCTGGGGTCAGGGTCAGCACTGCCTGAGAACATGGGTACTGGTTCTGAAGACAAAAAAGACTGCAAAATCCAGAGAGAGGACAGGAATGGCTCTTCTCTAAGAAGGCGGTTTACAAGAATTGATGGTCCAGGAATGGGATGCGTGGTGGGCAGAGAAATTCCTAGAAGACCTTACAGTGAGATTAGGGATGGTATGATGGCCACACCAACAGTTCCCAACCCTGGATGAACATCAGAGCCACCCAGGGCACAGTCCCACCCAAGACCTCTCCAGGGATGAAGCCTGAGAGCTGGTGTGTTTGTCAAAGCTCTTTTTAAAAAGGTGATTCTTTAAAAAAAAAGAGTTACTATTTATTTATTTGAGAGAAAGAGGGAAGGAGATAGCGTGTGTGCATGAGCAGGGGGAGGGACAAAGGAAAAGGGAGAGGAAGAAAATCTCAAGCAGACTCCCCGCTGAGCACAGAGCCTGACACGAGGCTCCATCCCACGACCCTGAGGTCAGGACCTGAGCTGGAACCACGAGTCAGATGCTCAACGAACTGAGCCACCCAGGTGACACCCCTAAAAAGAGGATGCTGATGCACAGCTAAGATGGAAAAACAATGAGCTAGATGGAGCCTCTTGACCCGTCTCCAGGAAGCAGCCAACCCAAGAAGTATGTAATCAAGTGTGAGACTTGTGGCTTTTTATGAAAAGCAGAAGGCGATGAGGCAGCAAAGCAGGCGGACGGATAAGCACCCACAGAGGTATAATCTAGAGCAAGCAGAGACGGCTCCTAAAGCTACAGTCAGTCCCGACAGCCCCCCACACCTTATACCTGCCTTTCCCACACGCTCAGGTGTGATCTATGAAGACCACAGCTGGGCCCTCCAAAGGGATGCTAGGCAGGGGCAGAGCAGCCCAAAACAGCCGCCTGGGAGGGACCAGTGGCTTCCACTTAAAATACTTCAGTGCAGGGTGCCCGGGTGCCTCTGCTGGCTAAGCATCTGCCTTTGGCTCAGGTCATGATCCAGAGTCCTGGGATTGAGCCCCGAGTCAGGCTCCCTACTCAGTGGGGAGTCTGCTTGTGTGTGCTCTCTCTCTCTCAAATAAAAATCTTTTAAAAATATAATAAAAAATAAAATAAAATGCTTTGGTGCTTTGAAGAAGTATGGAAATCTCTAAGGGAAGACCCTTTCTCTTTTAGTCCTCCACTTGAGTGGCAAGACCCTTCAGAGCAAGATCAAATGCAACTTTCTGGAGAGCCTGGGGTTACCAGAGGATCCTTTCAGCTCACGTGAACTGGCACTCACAGTTAGGAACAGAACATTCTTCA
The DNA here is from genome assembly GCF_022355385.1 of Mustela nigripes. Taxonomy (NCBI): domain Eukaryota; kingdom Metazoa; phylum Chordata; class Mammalia; order Carnivora; family Mustelidae; genus Mustela; species Mustela nigripes. The sequence continues at coordinate 51,705,528 of NC_081572.1, read as the reverse complement.
GGCTTATAAATTATGACCACTCCTGTGGCTCGACACAGCTAATTCAAGACAACTTCCTATTTGAATAGGGGCTGCCAGGCTGCCAAACTGATAAACTGAAAATTGGGTCCCATGAGAGATAAGAAGCTACATTCAAAGGGGAAAAATGAAGAACAAATCATGTGCTTTTAGATTTTTTTTTTAAAGCAGAATTCTAACGGGCTTACACTGAGTTCAGAGGAGAGCCAGAACAGGACGGGTTAGCAAATCCATGCTGAAGAAGCAGAGTTTCTGCCTTGGGTGTTGGGTGCTGTGGCAGTTTTGGTGGATTCAGCATCTCTAATGAGAAGGAAGTTCCTAACTAAATATAGAGTTCTTGTGGAATGAGGGGAAGTGGAGGCATATGTTGTTCTTGCGTGAGCTGAATGACCCTGGCGGCTCATGATCCTCTCCTGGTTTCAATTTATCAGTAAAGTAACACATTTGATAAAAGTTCTGTTTCCTAAATCTGGATTGTTTTATCTTGAGGACACATCCATTGATGCAAAAGTATGATCATCATTTGATTTGATATCGAACTGTAAATAACAAGCCAAAAAAGAAATCCCAGAATATTTTCTAGTTTTGTGTATTATTTCTGGAAGCAGAGTGACTAATGATAGCTCTGCTTCTTACATACCTAGGAATGATATCTTACTCCATGATCTGTGAGTTACCAAAATTGGCAACACTCCAGGAGCCTTCCTTGGTATAATAAAACTATGCAAGTAGCAAAGCACTCTTCGGTTTTGAAATCCTCAAATGGTACATACTGAAATGCTGTATTTAAGGATTTAATGAGAAGGAGCTGTCCAGTCTAATTCCTTCTGCTGGGAAAGGGTAAACTCTCCAGCTTCTAGAAAAAGGTCATCAGCATTCAGCTTCAGGCTGTGCCTTACCATATAGCTATGTGTAAGCCATTGTATCCACATATCCATCCATCCATCCATCCATCCATCCAGGACATGTAGGCTGTTACAACCTTCCAATGATGCTTCCAGGGAAAGGATGGTGATTCAGCACCATGGACATTCCAACAACCAACTAAGAGATAGCATAGCCCTTTGCCTACTCAGCCAGATACTAGAACATCCCATAGGACATGGATGTATTCTGGTATATATGGAGTTTATGACTTATTAGCATGGACTCTAGGAGCCACCACCCCATCTGCCCCTACTTCTCTCCAGTGTTTGCTGACTCAGTCAACTGGGAGTCAACAGGCAGAAAGATAAAGAGTCAATGGAAAAAGACACTGCTCAGGATATAGAGACCAAGTTGGAAGACATCACCCTGTATAACAGGAGCTTCTCAGACTCTTCATACTGTACATATGGATAACCTGTCCAGTGGGGGGACATGAAGGCAATTTAAGGAAGAGACAAAGGAAACCTCTCATGTGTCATCATGGCCCCATGTTGGAAATGATGGCACATTACACGGAGGTGTCAAAATGAAGACACCTGAGGATGACAACAGTAAATCAAAGCCCACCAGAACCCTGGAGGGGGAATAAAGGAGAGTAAGAAACACAGCTTAGAGGAAGGACACAAGAGCTCAGCAGCACATCGAGACCACTTTCCACGCCGAAGCAAGGACAGCTCCTTGGGGGATAACATGTACGGGGCTACACCCTCAAGACTGGCCTTGGCTCTACTCATATTCTTGGCATTCGCCTCTGGTTCTGGGTCCAGAGTATAGTTTCATTCCTGGTGACAGGTCTGGCTGGGTTAGGGACCTTCCCACCAGAGCCCCTAAGTCTTATTTCCTATGGATCTCGTTCCATGGCATAGGGGAGAGTTCCCAAACTCTAAGGTGTAGGTACATACACACACACACACACACACACACACACACATCTGTATTTCACATAAACCATCCAAGGTTTATGTAAAAGACTCACAAACATCTGTCCTTCCGGGGCCATGTCCCTCTACGGACTCATCATTCCCCAGCCTTGCACAGGCAGTCTCCAAATGAACTGGATATCATCTCCAACTTACCAGCAAGGATCTGGAAGACTCCAGTGATGTAAAACCGGCCCCCTTTGGTGAGGGTGAAGAGCTGGCAGAAGAACAGGAACAGGGACAGGACACTGAAGATGATGGACAGGATCATGGTGGCCTGGACAGACTGCAGCCATTCTGGGAGGGGAGAGACATCAGGTTAAGAAAAGCCAGCCAGGACCAGGGGAGAAGCTGTGCCATGAGGAACATGGCACCTGGTGCACCATGACCCCTGAAAACCACAGTCCTCCCAGGTGACAGAAGCCTTTTTTCTATGAGCAGAACTCAAACCATTCACTTGTATAATAAGGGCTGCAGGAAAACAGCTCTAATCCCACTACTAGGAGTTAAACTCAAGTTAAAATATATTGAACTCCTTCCCAGTCTTTTTGCCAAATGAGTTACTCCCATATAAGTACGCAGGTTGAAGAGGGTCCGAGCCCCGCCCACTGCCTTCTCTCTTCTTGCCCTCAAGGGGTTTTCAAAGGCTTGCTTCTTGGATCCCCTATATTCCAAGAATAATTTAAAACCACTGTTCAAAATATCAACATCCCCCCAAGGAGAGTTTGGGATCGTGAGGATGGCTGAGAAGAACAGACACTATTGATGCCAAAACCAATTTTGTAGTAAATTGGAAGAAAACGATAGTAGAGAAGAGCGTGCTATGAACATCCACTTGTTCAGCCAAGCCATGTCTTGGTCAAGCTTAACCCCAGTCGTGAGCCTCCGCTCAGAGCGGTCTGTGCTCGGTCATGCCACCAGATGGGACGCCGGGCTCTACTTCCACAGCTTCACTGAACTGCGCCCATTCCCACCCTTACCCCTCCTGCCCCAAGACTGGATCAAATCCCCAAGCTTCCTACTGAAGTTCAGGCAGGAAAGGGAATTCTGTAGCTGACCGTCTGCCGCAAGAGAATGTCATCTTGGGAGGGAGGAGAGAAGACGACACAGCCTGGGCTCAGCCCTACAGAGGGAACCTATGGCGTCCACCTAGGAGAGCCGCATTTGGCTTTGTCCACCTGTCACTCACGTCCTTTCCTCCAAGTGCCAACCATTGGGGGAAGGTGTTACTCTAAGCAAGGCGAAGCAACTGGAGAAGGAGAAGCCACAGGGTTCCAACCTCTCAGCCCAGTAACTGGGTGGTGTGTAAAAGCTTCAAGAATCACATCCATGCTTCACACAGTACTCCAAGCTATGAAATCCACATGGCTTATACTCAGTCCCAGAACACGATGAACGTCGTTTGAGTCACAAGGAAATCATGGCAGAGTTTTAAGGGCGCTGGGGGTGGTTAACTGAAGAAATGTCAGAGATCCACCAGTCCAGCCCCTTTGTACTGACAGAGATTTCCGGAGATGTTCTGAGGAGCCTAGCTGGCACGGCCAATCTGGGAGGCCCCGGATTCCAGTCTAGTATTCTTTCTACCATGACAGAACATTTGCTTCTTTTACGTTTTCAATGTCTTGGTCAATTAAGGTAAGAAAATGATGTCCCGGGTTATGAGCTATCTTGACTTCACTTTTTATATAGCTCTTAATTTAATCTGTTTGTCTTTCTCCAGCCTAGTAATTCCTCTAAGGGAGCAGTCTGCAATAAAGCTAATGTTGCCGTAATGTTATTTTTTCCAAGGTAAACCAGTTATCCAGCACTCTGGTAGGTGAGGCTGGAAACAAAGATAACATGAGACCCAAATCCAGAACGAAAACAGTGACTGAGTTTTTTTTTTACTAGGAAACATTCTTCTGGGTACACTCTCCCAGGCAGTGTGGCTGGTGCAGATGAAAACCTGGATTTCCTCCTCCAATTCTGAAACCTTTACCTGACTCTACCTCTCCTACCACTAACAACAGACCTCACATTTAGAAAAAACTCATAATCTTTGACGCTAAATCTACAGGAATAGGAATTTCCTTAGACTTAGAAATGCAACTAAAGCCTTCTTGAAACTTCTTTTACCAATAATTTGAACTTGAGTCCCAACCCCACTACAATGGAGTTATTTTGCCATAAGGTGTCAAATTATATCAGAATTAGGGGCTCAGGGAAATTTTTATTCAGTGAATATGTATTTGCTTAACACCTACTATTTTGAGGCCAGCGCTATGGTTAGTTCTGGGGATACAAGGCTGAAGAAGCTTTTCAACCATAAGTACAATAAAACACATACATGAAGACAATAAGTCGAACTACATCATCAATCACAATATATGTAAATGGGTTCAAGTCACTCGTTAGAAGATGAAGAATTTCACCTTCAATGACATAATTCCCATTGATAGTCTGATACAAGAGATACACCTTAAACAAACAACAGTCAAAAAATCAAAAGATTTTAAGAAGAGGTGCCAGGCAATAGTAATAAAAAAAAAGTAAATATAGCAATAATGGTATCAAACAACACAGAATTTAAATTGCAAAAGATGAAAAGAGCCAGAGAGGGATACTTCATAGTGAGGAAAGACCCAACTGACTATGAAGAAAAGATAGTTATAAACCTTTATGCCTATAAAATAGCATGGCTCAGGGGCACCTGGGTAGATCAGTGGGTTAAGCCTCTGCCTTCGGCTCAGGTCATGATCCCAGGGTCCTGGGATCAAACCCCGCATAGGGCTCTCTGCTCAGCGGGGAGCCTGCTTCCCCACTCTCTCTGCCTGCCTCTCTGCCTACTTGTGATCTCAATATCTCTCTCTCTCTCGCTCGCTGCTCTCTCTCTCTCTCTCTCTCTCTGTTAAATAGATAAATAATTTTTTTTTAAAAATAGCATGGCTCAGAAAAGGTATAAAGTAAAAGATAATTAGGAAATGAGAAGAAATTGACAAAGTCACAGTCATAGTGAAAGTCATTAGCATACCTCTCTCAGGATAAACAAATCAAGTAACTGAAAAAAATACAGAGCAGAGAGATTACTGGTAACAGAATTAACCATTTCAACTTAGTAGCTATACAGAAAATTTGTGTCCATATAACAAAGACCGCAAATTATTTTTTAAATGTATAAGGAACAGTCTTAAACATTATGTATTAGGTGACAAGTAAATCTCCATGAATCTCAAAGGAAGCAAAAGTGATACAGGCATAAACTGAGGCAAACAGAAAGTAGGAATGAAAAACAAATTGGTGAAAAAAAGATTGGAAATTTAAAAATAGTATTTGGACAAAGAAATCAAGATGAAAACTAAAACTTTGCTCAGCAGGGATTGGGATTGAGAGAGTAGTAAATGTCAAATCTGTGGGCAGTGGTCCAAGCCGTACTCAGTGGAAAATGCACGCCCTTGGAGCATTTACTAAAAATCACAAATACTGGCAAAGAATGAACTAAACTTTCCACTTAAGAAGTTAAAAAAGAAATAATTAAATGAAGCCAAAATGAACTGACTCATTACTGAGGAGCGCAATTGTTAATAAAATTTAAAAAGGACAAAACTACAATTAATTAAAGACTCATGTTCTTTGGTGTGGGGCTCAGAAAGGCAGACACATTTTAATAAAGCACATAAAAGAAGTGCTAAAGACATAGAGACATACTATCTTCCCAGATAGAAACACTCGAAGTCTTAAAGATGCCGCTTTCTCCCAACATAATGTACAAATTCAATGCAAACCTAAAATATATCTCAACTGGAACTTGTCAAATGCTTTAAAAACTTATCTGAGGGGCACCTGGGTGGCTCAGTCAGTTAAGGGTCTGCCTTTGGCTCAGGTCATGATCTCAGGGTCCTGGGATCGAGCCCTGCATCGGGCTCTCTGCTCGCTAGGGAGCCGGCTTCCCCTTCTCTCTCTCTGCCTGCCTCTCTGCCTACTTGTGATCTCTGTCAAGTAAATAAATACAATCTTAAAAAAAAAAAAGGAATAGCCAATAAACATATGTAATGGTGTTCAACCTCATTAATATCCAAGAAAATGCAAGGAAAATCCACAAGGAATGTGATGCCAAAGTTTATCTATCACACTGGCAAAAATCAAAAAGGTTCTTAAGGTCAACCGAGTACATGTATGAGATACCCCTGAACATTCAGATGAATGATATATAATCAACCTTCTGTGACTGGCAATTTGGCAGAATATATTTAAATTGTTAGATGCCAATAACAGGACTCCACCATTTAATCACTACACTGTGGATAAATACTTAAACATACCCCAAAGAGACATGAATAGGATTGCTCATTATACCATCACTCCCATGAGTGGCAATAAATTAGGGTCAATCCCTCCAATGGAATATTTTTGCAACCACTAGAGTCATGAGTTAGATCTCTGAGACATCGAAAGGACTAAGGTGTCCACACAACGTGATGTCATTATGGAAATACACACCAAAAAGCTTTATAAATAGGTGTGTGTGTGTGTGTGTGTGTGTGTGTGTTCACTGGAAAGAGCCAAAGCCACGCCAACTGATACCCACGGCCACCCCCAGGATCTGGAGCTAGAATGGAGGAGAGTTTGGCCTCTGCTCAAAGACCAAATCTGCACCGTCAGATTTATTTTTAATAAGGAGAATACTTTCCTGTAACATTTGAATAATTAAAACTAACTTAAAAGATCCCAAGGCAAAGCAGCACAGCAGGCCACAAGAAGGTATCCAAAATTCAAAGAACACTTGGAAAACTGGACAGGACTGGTCTTCTACCTGCCGAGAGTAAAGGGACTTCTTCCCTCGGATGCTCTCAGAGGGGGAGCTGGGGAGAGAGCCAACGGGCCCAGCAGGGAGCAGCCTCCATTCCAGCCCTGACAGGCTGGCTGAAGGTGCATAGGATTATTCAGAAGGAAGCCCACCATGTCCTGAGGAGATTCGGAAGTGCGGAGGACATTTCTCCGGATCCAGAATCCTTCATCCGGATGGGACTCGACCAGGAGAGCAGGAATCCCCACTCGGGGCATGGCAGGTGTTTGATCCTGTATGAGGACGCGCCAAGCCCGACTGCTGGGCAGCCCAGGAGATGGCTCTGCCACCCCCTTCTGCTGACCACCGGCTTCACTTCTCAGTTACCATGTGTTTGGCCTTGGATTTCTCTTCTCTGACATGACACACCAACTATCTTGCAGGGCTACCGCAATGATCAAGAGAACTGATAGGAAAGCTCTGCCCAGGGATGATATGAGCTCCCCCCCCCCCCCCCCGTTTAAAAGCTGATGTGGAGGACGAGGGCAAATAAGCATGTACGGACTGTTCCAGGGTATGGTTTCTGGGGTACCTCTGGCTGGGTCACTCTGGTAATGAAAAATGGGGACCATAATGTTCCCACAAGCTATATGACTAGGGGACCAACCAGAACTCCAAATGCATTTGCCAGTATTTGCAAATTATCTGGAAAGAGGCAGACTGTGACTCTTTTAGGCTTTGCAAGCCAAAGGTAGGGTCTCTGGGGCCATACTCAGTTTTGGCATCTTAGCACAAAATTGGTCTCAGTCACTATGTAAATGAATGGGCGGGGCCTCTCATCCAGTAACATCTGACTTACAAAATCAGGCCCTGGGCCAGACTCGGCCTGCAGGGTGTAATGGCCAACCTCTGCTGTCACAAAGCAAGTCAGATGTACGGGACGTCATTATTAAGGGTAGCGAGACAACGGATGTAAGGGACAGAGGTCTCAATGACAAAGCTGTTTTATAGGAAGCAAACTTCACATGACACCAACACTCCAAGGGGCAAATCTGAGCTCCTACCCGAGCCCCAGGGCAGGACGACGCTGTCTCTCCGACTGCAAATTTCCAATCACTCGCTGAGCCAGTAATGAGCACCCCCGGTCATCCCCCAGGCCCAGCACAGTGGCTGGCCCCAAGTGGACACCTGGGTGAATACTTGGGGAATTCCCCCTGGCAACGTTTTCATCTCCAACCTTGGTGCAGAGCCTAGGAATTAAGAGCCCTGAAACTCTCTGCAGGCGTGGTTTTAATGAGATTGCCAGGTCCAGGAGGTGCTGACAGCGCTCTGACGTGGGCCGCGGGTGCAGGCAGACCCTGCTCCCCCCGCAGATAAGGGCAAGCTTGAGTTACCCAATGATCAAAGCTCGCCTCAAGGTCAGATTCCTGCTGCCGTGGCAGCTAAGCGGTAAAGGAAGGACATCTGCCCCCACAGCTGTATTCTTAGCCCAGGGGCCTGCAGTGCAGTGGGTTATGGGCTCAGAGAGGATGAAGCACTTTGAAATGTACCGGAGCATCCGGGACCTTCCGCGTCCGTCCTTCCTTCATCGTGGGCACAGAGCCAAGTGCCCCGCCCATCCGCCTTGCCCCGCAGGGAGTCCCGCTGGGCTCTGAGCGACTCCTAAAAGCTTTCTGACTCTGTCAACAAAAGAACCGGTTTTCTTGGAAGGGAGAGGAAGGACAGGGGCGGGAGAGTCACCGCAGACATCCAGGAGGCCAGGAGAGAAGAAAGCCTCCAAGAAAGAGGCCCTCAGAGGGGATGAGTCCCAACTCCAAGAGATCGATGGGATTGCACAGGTGCATAACACTGGGCTGCTTTCAAAAGCATGTGACCAAAAATAATAATAATAATGATAATTAAAAAAAAAAAAAACACACAGGCTCAACAAGGCTTGGCTCCCCACCCTCAAACCTTCCCATTCCCCTACCATCACAGTGCCATTTTCCTTACATGGCATTCCAGGAATAGGTGACCTGCCAAGAGGCCTCCATCCTCAACAATGTGGCTTTTGCCCTTGGGCTTTGCCCACCAGCCGGAGCACATGCAGAGCCCAGCCTGGGTCCCCCACCCCGGTGGGTGGGGAGGCTTCAGTTTCATCCCCATTCAGACCAGCCAACGGCTTTGAAAGGACGTTCAGGTCTCAGGCTGGAAGCAAGCTGAGTGTAGCCTCTCAGCCCACAGAGAGCCGCCTGGAGCTCACAGAGATGAGGAAGGCCACCAGGGAGAAAAATTTTTCAACACATAGTCATGGGAGGGGGCATGTTAACCAGAGCAAAATCCAAAGAAAGAAACTGCAGGTCAAGGTGTTTCAGCTAAATCTGAATTAACCGTACTCCTGATTAACAGGCTTAGTCGTAGACACAAGGAGGAGTCTTTCAGAGCCTTAACTTGCATCTGTGGTTTGACACCAAAAAAGTCTTATTCTGCTGACTAATCCTGGGGCTTGAAAGGGGAATATAATATAGCACAGAAAGTACCTGAAAATAGGAAGCTGTTGGAGGCTTCCCTTATTTTCCGGTTGGAAAACGCTAGTAACCCGAGGATCAGGCTAGGCCGTGTTTCTCAAAGAATTGTTACGGGACCCAAGGGCTGAATAAAAAAACAAAAAGAGAGGAGATGGGTTCCACGGCCAAGTCCATTAACCTCCTTCCGTGGATGTTAATTATAACGTGTAATGAAACACAGTAAAGGGGAAAGGAATTCTTGCCATATGAGAAGCCTTCTTAACTTTAGAATTTTCGTGTTTTTCAAACTGACTCAACAGAAAACCTTTTTTTTTTTTTTTTTAAGAACAGGCCTTTTGGAAAAAAAATCTTAAAAAAAAAAAAAAAAAAAAAGAAGAGGAACAAGAAAAAGAAGAACAGGCCTCTTGGAACCACTGGGTTTGGCCAGAAAAATGGCCTTCGAGGACCAAAAGCCATTGTTTATGAACTGTATTATTCAAGAGAGCACAGAGGATGAGCGGGAATGGCTGCGTTGTTCTCGGGATCTTTGGGTTTGAAAGGCATTCCCCACATAATAATCACCAGAAGCCCCCTCTCCTTCCAATCCTGGAATTATTTTCAGAAAAGCCAAGCATCACGGTGATTAAGACTTAGAGTAGGCACAGTAACCACCGCCCCTTCCCTTCCCCTAGCACAACACCCTACTCTCCCCTGCACAGCTACTGACATCCTACCTAATTTCCAAGGCCCGTCTCAGAGGCCACCCCCACTCAGGACCTGATGTGGTAGGTGCCAACTCTAGGCCCGACCTGCATGCTCGCTCTGCTAGGCAACCCAGACACCGTCCCAGGATCTCAGGTCGTTAGAGGCAGGCCCAGGGCAAAAAAAAAAAGCAAGGAGTCCTGAGGTCTACTGCACTGGGCTTTCCACCACAATACACAGAGGTTACTGAGAGGTTGAATAATACGTTTGAAATCTGATGAATTAAACGAGCCTGCTTTCTTTAGCTTTCGAAGTCACCACAGCTAGGGAGGGAGGAGCGAGACTGGTGTGGCAAGGTAATGAGGTCCCCATTCTCCGTTCATCTACGTGGTAGTCAAACCACCACCCCAGGTTCCGAGGGGTAGGAAGCGGCTCATGCCCGCTCTCTAGAGGCAGAACGTGACATAGCTGGGATTTCTGAGGAATCTAGCCAGTCCGGGAGAAGCCACGGAAGGAAGGAGGCATCACCCAGACAAGCGGAGAGCCTCGAAGACAAAACTGGGGTCTCTGAATATTTGAAGTCAGCCTAGGGACGCTTCAGAAGTTTAAAACCAGGCAACCTGGTCAAACCCCAGTCCAGCCCATCAGGCAGGAAGGAAACCGTCGGAAATGAGCAGACCTAAGAGGGGACAGACTTGGGTCTAACAGAGACACCACTTATGACAATGACTCACGGCTCCCCTCCTGTATCACTGGCCACTCTTTCCCAGTCCCTTTGGCTAACTCCTTTCCGTACCCCGTTTAATCACTGGGATATCCCAACACTCAGCTCTAGACCCTGTGCCTTTCTTCCTGCCCTCCCCTCTCCCGCCTCACCCCCCACCCCCTACTCCTCCAGTCAGCACACTCAGCCAACACTGGCCTCTTTCCATTACCTCCTGGAATATTCTTCCTGTGGTTCTTCCCATGACCAGTCCTTCCTGTCTCCAGCCACAAAACCGGAAGGGAAGAAGCCTTCCAGAACCAGTTCCCCTGACCCTGGCGACTTTCTATGTCATCATTCTGTCTCCTTCAGAATCCTTTCCTCTCTCTGCCCCTGAGTATTTATTGTATACTCTGGGTGTCCCCCTAAAAGTCACCGTGAGCCCCACTAGAGCAGAGACTCAGTCCTTCTTGTTCAGCTCTACGGCGTCAGTTTGTGGATGCGCTCAACATATTTGAGGAATATAAATGAAAGGGACTGTGGTATTAGCTCTTTAAAAATGAAAGAGGTAGGGGCACCTGGGTGGCTCAGTGGGGTAAAGCCTCTGCCTTCAGCTCAGGTCATGATCCCAGGGTCCTGGGATCGAGCCCCACATCGGGCTCTCTGCTCAGTGGGGAGCCTGCTTCCCTTCCTCTGTGTCTGCCTGCCTCTCTGCCTACTTGTAATCTCTGTCTGCCAAATAAATAAATAAAATCTTAAAAAAAAAAAAAAAATGAAAGAGGCTCTCTTGAAAGGTAGTGAGGTCCCCGTCACTGGTAGGATGAACATGGGATGGGCGTAGCAGAAAGGTGTCTGAAGCAAGGTGCAGCGGGAAAGAGGGATGGACTTGATGACCTGCCAACATTGGGAGTCTACGTGTGTGTCCACAACAACACACCCAGGAGGCTTTGTGCCAGACATCCCTCTCTTGGGCCCTGAAAACCAACACCCACAACCTCAGCCCCATTACGGCCAATCCCTGCTCCTGAAATATAAGAGATGCTTTCTTGACTCTGCTGGATCCTGGAAATGCAATTTAAATTTCTGAAAGAGCAAAGACCGTGAGCCTCAAGGGCCGTGTGGTTCAGACCCAGATTTGAACAAGCATGCAGGGCGAACTCCTGGACGTTGGCGTCTGATGAGAAACTTCGAGGCTTGAAACATGAGCATTCTGACACCGCATCCCCTTCCTTGCCCCTCCCTTGCCTGCCAGGGCCTCGGCAACCCACAGGGGCCTGTAAAATCAAGAGCCGTTACTTGGGCAGAGATTGTGGGTTGGCCCAGAGAGCCGGGAAGATTTTAAATTGCAAAACATGAACCCATAAATGCAGAGGGTCTCCTGTGTTCTCTCCAAACTGACCAAGAGCTGAGCCACAGACAAGGAAATGGTCTGATGCCCTTGCCGAAATGAGAAGGCCACCAAATGGATGTAAAAAAGAGAGAGAGAGAGAGAAATCTGGAATCAGGGAAGACACAGACAAGTGACCACCGAGGTGGCCCTGGGTGTTCTGGGGACAGACTGGAAGAGAGCCTGGTTTTTTCCATCACACTTTTGTGTTCAGAACAAAATGAAAAGAATTCAAGAATGCATACGTTTTATGTGCCTAACACCTCCGGATGGTCAGCTCCGTTCTGAGACAAAGAAGGACTTTTTAAGTGGGGGCAGGGCATGGGGGGATGGGTTTTAGGAAAGATCATGTCTCTGCAACCAATGAAGAGCTAGCCAAGCAAAAGGCCGGCAAGGTCAGGTCTGAGCCCTTCCAGCTCCCGGAGCCCCAAGCAGCCCATAGCCCGACTCCAGAACTCTGATTCATTCTGCTACCCACCAGGTCCATGCAGATAAAACAAAGCGTTGGGAGAATGCCTGTGTGCACTGGGACCTAAAATGTACACAATATGGAGTATTCAAAACAAAAAGCATTAGTTCGGGCAACCCAAGACACATTTTGCCAAACTTTCTGGGTCAGTAGATTTTAAACTCACGCATGGCGTAAGGGCTCCAAGGAGACAGGCGCCTTCGGGACTTGGGGAGAAGGTTGGTGCATCGCCCCTGCTCCCCAGATCCCAGCCGGAGCTGCTCAGATCTCATTAATTTGAAAACCAAGGCTCTAGGAACTGGCCTCCTCTGTCTCTGGATGGATGTAGCTTATACAGACGCCACCCCCACGGGTCCTGCCTGCCTCACCCCAAGGCTCCGCTTTCTTACTCAAAACAGAAAGAAACTATTTGTTACTGGATCCTAATTTCCTACCAGGAAATAACATTTCTAGCTATTTTGAAAATTAGATGGGAAATGGATAGATCCCTATGGGATTTCGTGTGAAAGTAAAAGATCTCAATGAGAAAGATGGGCAAAGCAGCAGAGGAAAAGAAAGCAACGTTGAGTAAGAATCTCTTGTCTCGGGACAATGGCCAGACATGCATCAGTGCTTTTCTACCATGCAAAGTTTCTGATGTGTTCTGCCTTACAGATGATCTGGACTGCTGCTCCAACTTGGAAATAAATGGACCGAGATGCACGTAAAACACAGCAGGTCTAAATGGACAGTAAAAGGTAGAAATGCACCCGAATGTACCAAACTGCTTACTAGGCTCTGGAACGAGCTACAGGCCAGCATGCTATTCTACCCTTCGCCTCTGTCTTCCCGCTATCTTGTCTGCCCTCTGTCCCTCAATGCTGTCAGGCCCCTTCCTTGCCCAGAGAGCCTGTGCTGGTTGGCCCCTCTGCCTGGAACCTTCTCCAGATGTTCATACGGCTGACTCCTGGTCATCCCCAAGGGGTCACTCCTGCAAGAGGCTCCCTTCCCCACCCCAATCCCTCATGACACATTAGTCTGTTTCATTCTTTATAGTTCCCTTCCCTGCCCCAAATTATCCAAGTTTCTTGGTTGTTCATTTCACCCAGTAAAATGCAGGCTCTTGTTCACTCTGACATCCTCAGTGTCTACAGTGGTATCTGGTAGAGGACAGGCACCCACAGAGTAGCTGTACACAAAGAACAGAGGAGGGGAGAAAGGGAAAGACCTGAGATGGGAAGTTTATGATCAAGAAAGTTCCAAGATGAGAAGAAGAAATAAGCAGTGAGGTTTCACGGGAATAGATCATTCAGGTAGTTTCCTATGATATTGGGGAGAGATCTCCATCTGAGGATTAAGACCAAGGAGAGGACTCTGAAATTCTTCAAATCCAGAGTCATAGGCATGGCTTTGTATTTTTAAAATTATCACCCTGGAGTCAATGTGAAAACTTAGTTACAAAGAAACAAGCAAGGTGAAGTGTTTGGGGGCCTCCTCTGTGGCCCTGATAAGTCCTAGAAGCATGGTGACCTTCAAGGGAATAGCCAGTGGCCAGGGCAGGGGAGGCGGGCAGGGGGTAGCTATGAGGGAGCTATAAGGGTGCTATGAGGAGCAAGGAGGGAACACATCCAGGCCGGCTGCAGACACGAGCCGAGTTCACTAAAATCCTAGAAACTGGGGTGCCTGGGTGGCTCAGTGGGTTAAGCCTCTGCCTTCAGCTCAGGTCATGATCTCAGGGTCCTGGGATCGAGGCCCGCATCGGGCTCTCTGCTCAGCGGGGAGCCTGCTTCCCCCTCTCTCTCTGCCTGCCTCCC